>NC_087086.1:27896360-28199504 GCF_036172545.1 Culicoides brevitarsis | reverse complement strand
AAAGATGATTTCCATCAATATCTCCTTGATTTTTAAATAAATAAAAAAAATTTTGGGGCACAGCGTTACTGACACACACACACAGACGACAAGTCGAATTTAATACCGCATTTTTTCTTCGAAATCCGGTAAAAAATAGACCGTAATAATTGAAAAAATTGACCACAAAATTAATTTTTAACATATTTCAACATCAAGTTTCGTTTCAGTTTTAGTATTTTTTTATTAAAAAATAATTTTAAAAATTTTTCTATAATTTTTACTTAATTAAAAAAAAAGTTTTTAAAATTGACTTTAATATTTTTAAAATTTTTGAAAAAAAAAAATTAAATAAATTTTGAATTTTCACATAAATTTTCAATTATTATTTTAGTAATTTTTATTTTTTATTAAAATAAATAATTATTAAATTATTTTTTTAAATTTTTTAATCAGCAAAAAATTTATTCAAAATTTTTGAATTTAAATTTTGAACACTTTATAAATAAATTTAAAAAATTTTTGAAAAATTTATTTTAAAATTCTATTTTAATTGATTAATGAAAAATTTCAAAAATATAAAATTTTTATCTTTTTAATTAATTTTTTTAATTTTTAACCTTCATACATTAAACAAATAATTAAAATTTGTTATTTATTTCCTCATGAGAAAATTTCAGAAAATATCAATTTTGAGTAAAAATCATTTAATAAGTGACAGACTCCAAATAAAAATCCACAAATACAAAACTTCCTCTTAAACTTTAAAAACCTCCTTTAGCTGCTATAAAAACGAACATTGCTCGTTTGTGCTTTGTGCTCAAATGGCATTTCTCTAAACAAGTTTATATTTATGACAGAATAAAATTCAGTGAAAAACTTTCATACAACAATAATGACGACAACGACGACGACGACAATGACGATAATAAATGCTAATAAAATTAATATTGGCATCATTATTCAACAAAAGTACATTAAGCTGGCTTATTTGCTTGTCTCGTCTCCGTCATTTCTTGGCTTGCGTACAAAACTAGCTCACTCTCCAAAAAGTTTTCTTTTTTATTGAAATTAATTTTGAAATTTTGACAAAATCCATTCAAATTTTATCACAACCAAGGAAATCCTTCATTAATTTACGGAAACAATGAAAAACTCAAAAGCATGAATTTGCACGAAACCCATAATAAAATTTGAAAAGATAATTAATGTCTTTCAGACTTTCTCGGAATATTTAACGAAAAAGAGAAAAATTTCGAAGAGAAGTTCATTTAAATTGTTTGTTTTAAATATTAAAGTAAGAAAAGATTGCTTAAACGAATTTTATTGTTCTTTCAATGTGTTTACATTTTAAATTGTCTCTTGAATGCTGTTTGGTTTGCGAGATTTACTTTTGCCGACACAAGAAAAACTTAATTATAAAAAGATAATTTTGCGTTCCAGCACGATTTGAATAAACCATTCGCAAGGTCAGACATCTACGGGGAACGGAAATGGAACGCAGACGAAATACATTTAAAAAGAAATAACAAGAAAAGTCGAGAAACAAACAAAATGAAAATTTTTATTAGGTAAAACGGAAATTTGTTAAAGAACAAACATTGTTCCCCTTTTTTCTCTCTCGTAAAATGAAAGAAAATTCTTTTTTCATCAGAAAACTTTTTTTTTCGTTTCAGGGAACTAACCGGTCAAAACATGATGATAAAATAACAAATTACTATTCAAACATTTCATATTTATTTGAAAAAATATTTTATAAAAATTTCCAGAAGCCCGGAAATTTTATGTTGAAAAATTAATTTTTTTGCTCAGTGGAAGGAGAAGGTAAGTGCCATTCGCATTTACAAAGGAAGCAAATTAATTCATCATCATCATCCTCTCATTCTCATGCGGAAAAAAGGTGGATAAAACTTTCCTAATTAGTATTTACTCAAAAAAGCGAGATGAGAACTAAATAAAAGGGGAAAGCAATACTCGACATTAAATCACCTGAAATTTGAATGCGAAATGAAATGACCGGCGATATGAAAGCGGAATGTTTTTGACAGTTGACGTGAGTTGGTTTTAATTAAGTTGTGGAAAGAGAACAACGGGAGAGAGAAAAATGCGACAAAAAAGGTCAAAGAGTTCAAAGTTTTAGAAAATGTCTCAACAAAGGTCACGAAACTACTTTCATCTCAAAGGACGTTCATCGAGATGACCTTTCGCAATTCGCATGCCTTTCATCGTGAAATTTAATGTAATGGACCTGAATGACTGGCACAAAACGTAAATGAAATCAACATTTTCTTTGATTTTATTTCCCTTTCGACGGATGATCGTCGTAAAACAAGGGAAAATCGATAATAATCCTCCATCTCTCCTTCGTTACGTTATCCTTGAACAGCAATTTATATTTACCGCATTATTACATGACGCTCGAGTGTACATCTGCTTTAAAATGTCAGATTAAATGACCTTTGTAGCTTTTGTTGTACTTGTGTAATGAGCGCAAAAAATTGATATGCGAAAGCCTTTTTGGTAAGTTACTAAAGTATTTTGATGTGAGCGCATTTTTTTATTTTCAGGATTAATTTTTTATAAAAGATACCAAAAAGAATACAGAAAGTTGTAAGAGTTGAAATCCTTGAAAGTTGACCAAAGGATCATTTAAACCACTTATTTTAAACTTTTTATGCGCATATTATAGAAAAGGAAGGTCAGCAAACTAGATGGTAGTAACAGTTTTAGATATAGGTAAGCTCTAAACTTTAACTGTGGAATCTAATACATACCATAAATTTAACTAAATTAACTTCAAAAAATTGAAAAGCTTCAAATTTTGTGTTTCTAGGTCAATTGATGCATGTGTGAAAACCAAAATATTTTTATAAATGAACACTTAAAGAGCAAATATGAGCTGGAACCAGATCCACGAAAAGAGCTTAACGTAATCTAGAACTTAACTTAAACTGTTATGATTCTCGTTATTTGAATCCAGAAGGATTAGATATACAAATTGAACTGGACTTTTTATCAAATTTATTTTTATCATAATTGCTTTTTATTGAACTGATCAGACTTTAAATTATCTAAACTCAACTAAACTTAGTTGAGGTAGACTTAGTTGAAAATTTTTTAAAAAATCAAGTGATTTCAAAATGAATGTTCTAAAGTAAAACGATCATTGAAAAGAATATCTACAAGTTATTCATCACAACTAGCTATTGCTGCTCGTCATTAAAGCAAACCTGCATGGTATACGCCTAAACCAGGGCCGAAAAATAAGGATAATGGAGGAAAGAGGCCCCTGAACTCCGATGATTAGAAAGCCGAGATCAACCAACTAAGAGGTCTGAACAATATTACCTGATGATTTTTTTAAAAAAATTTCCCTATGAACAATTTGATTTAGATTTTTACGCTAAACGTCACAAAAATTAAGAAAAACCTCACTCTGAAAGAATAAGCGAACGAAGAAACATGTAATTTTATTCTTCAAGGTGAGGATTGAGAACTAGAATTAATTTGAGTACTTGATTTAATATTATTTTTTTATAAATTAAGATAAAATTTAAAAAAGAGAATCATTTGTGACTTTGAGAATCTTCAATTAAAACGTTATCAGGCATCCATATCATCCCCCATTTTTTTTTCCATATCATCCCCCAGGGCAAGGAAGTGTCTTTTTTTTTTGAGATCCAAGGTATCGGTTATCACGTCGGTTCGTCGAAAATATTCGGCATCATACATGATCCTAGTTTGACGTTGACAATTAAAGCCCCTGACGCACTTCTTAATTTCTTCTTAATTTCTCTGTCACGTTAAAGAGACGGACAGACAATCACAACCCACAAGCACAAGTTTTTTAAGAGAAACGCGTCAAAACAAAAATTGACACTAAACGACCGAAAATTTGACAGTTTATTGTTGGTCGAACAAAATGAGATTACAAGTTTGTTTTTTCAATAAGCCACTTCTAAACACGTTATTTAGAAATAAAAACAACTAGATTAGACTGTCACACTAAAGTATCAGAAAAATGACGCCGCAACAATTGAAGGTCGCGTGGAAACGGTTGGTATTTTACTTTCACAGCCAACATTTCTAAAAAAAATAATTTAAAGAAAATTTCTCATTCCTTTTCATCACTCAATTCAAACATTCGGGTAAGTCTGTTCGGCAACGTTAAGCCTGTTTACGATTCGAAACCCTTATTATTTACATTACTTTTTTTTCTGGTGCCCGAAAGCAAAGATAACATCGATCGACCCAAAAAAAAACTCGTTTAATAAAATTTTGAACGGAAGCTATGGACATCAAAGAGAGCATGTCGGCAAGAGGAGCAAAGAACACTTTTTAATACAATTTGATAACATAAATATGTTGATGGGAAATGACAAAAAGCTTTTGTTGTGGTTACCAGGAGACATCTAACGAACGATTCCCCTTTCTCGTTCTTTCGCAGACGCTTACCGAGAAACGAAAACGACGCACTTTAAAGCTATCTCTCTTCTAGCATTTGAATGCCCACAGGACAATTTAAAACTAACAACACACGAGACATGGGAATTTCATAAAATCCTGTGTGCCATCATAAAATGCGAGATGTTCCTTTTTGATAGCATTGTAGACGGAAGTTGTTGTTGCATATGACGATATGCCACGATGGAACGATGTTAAAATATTTTTATTTAAGATTTTCTCCCATTTTGAATCAATTATTCATATTTACGTGTAGAGATGGAATTTTCCAAGGAATTTGCACACGAGCGATAGACAGACACGAGAGAAGGGGAATGAGTGAAAAATTAATGAAAAAATTCTTGTAGTCAAAGCTCTGGATTATTTCCGTCTTCAGAGACAATAAACCTGGAGATTATTTTCCGCTTATAACTTTGCATCATATCTCTTCAAAGCGATATCGATTGAATCCAATTTTTATTGAATTTTTTTTTCCTATTTTGCATTGAGCGAACGTTGAATGAGCCAATTCTTAGCAAATCAAAAAGAGACAACAATATCAGACAACATCCGGCGCACACCTGAGCAAGTTATATTACGAAAAGTAGGAAAACTGAGGAAAACAGAAAGGATGAAAAGTAAAGAATAGAATGACGCTAATACACTTCTCACTCAGTCAATGTGTCAACGTGGCTTACATCTCGTTTGCTGTTTCGTGTTTTTTTGGTCTAATTTTCGCAGTGAGTGACAACTTTTTATTTAACTCACTTTTTACGTTATTTTCCGTGTTTTTGGTTGTGTTTCCTCGGAAGAGTTACAGACAGTTAAGCAATGTTGGAAAGAGAAGTTTTCGCTCATATGAGATAATTTTTATACAAAAATGTAAAATCTATAAAAGCTTTGTAACGCTATAACTAAAGTTCTGCTTCAAGAATCTCTTTAAACATTTTTGTAGTAAATCAAAAGAAGTTGTAAGAAGGTTTATAGAAAGAAAAATTTCTAAAAAATTCAAAAAAATTTCCAAACGCGTTAGATTCATTGTCACATTACTCGATTTGATCATTTCATCAAAAAAAAATATATGGCATGAGATTTTTTGATGACTTTTTGTTAGTTAGGCCTAAAGAAATCGAAAAAACCTGAATTCGGAGTTCTGGAATGAGTTCATCTTTTAGTGAGTTCGGGAGTCCTAAAATTGGCTAAAAACACTGAAACTCATTTCAGAATTTTAAATTAAGGTTTTTTCGATTATTCTAGACATAACTAACACAAAAAACCTCATGCAATATTTTTTTCGATAAAATGATGAAATCAGGTGATGTGTAAAAAACTGTTAAAAAATTTAAATTTGTATGAAATTTGTATTAATTATACACCGTAATGTAGATAATTCTTATGGAAATAAATAATCCGTTGTATAACGGAAATAGCCCTATAAGAAAAAACCATGTATATAGATATATCTAATTTTGTGTATAAAGCTATACTAAAAGTATGTATATTTAATATGAAGAAAAAAAGGAAAGATATCCTCAAAATGGTTTTATGGTTTATAATGGTTTTTCCGATGGTTTTATTGGGCTTTTTTTTTTTAGGTTTTCTAAAAAATTCGTTTTTAATTTAATTTTTCATTTTTTATAAGAAAAATTGATTTCATGTAATCGTTATTTCCCTTCAAGAATGCTCCGGAAACTAATTTCATCCCTTCAAAAGATTTGCAAAAAAAGAAAAAAAAATAAAATATTTCGAAAATATAAAAGTTTACTTGGTTGAATTTTTTTCCATTTTATTAAAAAGTTGAGTAATAGAACAGGATTCTAATGGAGAAAAAGTTCTTTTTTATATCAAACAAAAATATTGCAATTTTTATAAATTCGAAGGAAAAAAATTTTTTTTAATATTTTCTTTTAAAATTTTTTTTTTAAACTTTTTTAATTCAGATTTTTTATATTTTTTTAATTTCACATTTTTTTAAATTCAAAAAAAATCGGATTTTCCAAAGATTGCCGGCAAAATAAACTCTGTGTATTTAATTTAACTATAGTAATATTTATGGATATATTTCATTTTTTAAAGTTTAAAAAATAATTTTATCAAATATGTATTTATAAAACTTTTGCTCAAAATTTTCAGTATTATATAAAAACATATTTTAAAACATGTACATAATTGAAAAGATTTTCAATGGATTTATAAATATTTATACATGAATAGGGCCTATAGTTTCGACATTTATTTATACATACCCATTTTCCGATAGGGTAAAATTCGTTCTAAGCACGCAGTAAAAAATTTCACGAGTGAAATTTGAAAAATTTTTCAATTTTTTAAAATGATGAATTTAAGAGGTGATTGAATATTAATTAATTTATTTTTTTATTTTTCTAAATATTTGCTAAAAAAAATCCAAAAATTAATGGAAAATTTTTGTTTTATTAATTTCAAAATTGATGTTCCATTAATTTTTAGCATTTTTTGAATTTAACGGATTTTTTCCATAGGAATACGGTACTTTTGAGAGTTAAATTTTGTTTAAAAAAAATAAAAAAAAAACTCGATGGATAGAACGAAGTCTACGGGTAACACTAGTTTCTCATAAAACATGAAATTTTTTCGCTCAAAGGTTTAAGCGTTAGAATTTTATATTAAAAAATTTCAATTTTGCATTACAATTCCTGTTTTGAAGTTCAGAAAGAATATTAAAAGATAAAAATTTCAACTCATTTTAAACTAACGAGACTTATAAAATGGCAAAAGTTTGATTGTGACGTTGATGGCTTATGACATCCAGATTATGAAATGCCACTCCAACAAATTAAACATACGCTAAAACCTTGTCGCTCGTTATTTTTTTTTAATCTAAAAAACCTCATCGTTATTTTTTGACGTTTCGAGGTTGAATTTTAGAAAAAATGTTTCCATTCCCAACGTTTTTTTGTCAACTTCCTGAGAAAACCTTTTTCCAAAATTAAACCTGACACATCCCCATATCATGTCGCAAAACGGTCGTGTGAAATCGAGAACAAGTCCCAGATGTTCACGAAGATGGTAGGTAATTCATCATGTCGAGCTCCGCTTTCTTTGAAAAAAGCAGCAACAACAAAAAAAAATAATGACAACGAAGACATTGTAAATAATAATCCTGTTTTTATTAAAATGCGTAAGTAAACATGAGAAAATTGTCGTTTTGTTCGAAGGAAAAAATAATTCATGTGTTTATTTTGTTTTTGCTTCGTTGTGAATTTAACTCAAAGAGACTGTTCGAGACAATTTAATAAAGAAAGAGGACTGAGTCATTTGTCACGGTGCCCGAAAAAGAAGACAAATTGTGTCCGTTTTAATCAATTATTCCATTAAAAGCCTAGAAATAGCTGAAAATGTAATTAAAAGCTCTTGACAAGATTTTTTTTTGCTTTTTCAGGAGGATGATGATGATGACAGAGACAAGACGCGCATGTGATTTTTTAATATTGATCCTTCATGCCTTTGAGCAAATAACACAATCTGTCGAGAAATTTCCCTCATTTCCCTGAAGGAGTTTCTCGTCATGCCATGTTGTGTCTTTTAAAAGCCTCGTTCATCTTGTTTTGTCTTGTCTCCATGTCACTCGTTCTTCAAGCCAGGGAAAAAGTCACTTCTAATTCAAATTACGTCGAAATTTATCTAGATTCTAGGCAGAGAAAAGGATTAACTCGAGTATGGGTGGCGTACGTGTGTTTATCTTTGAGATTATTTCCGACATTCGTGATAATTTTCTGCCTTGATAACTCGCTCTCGTTATTCTCAAGTGATGCGCGCGATAAAAAGTAATAACAAAAACATCGTGGGAAGTAACAATTCATCGCAATTATCGCTTGTTTATGCACGAAACACGTATAAGACAAAAGAGGACTTGAGGGAATTGAATCCGTCATTTTGTTCAATTTAAAAGTCAGTAGATTTGTCGCAAAAACCACGTTTTTTTTTATCACTTTTGTCGTTTTTTTCGGGAAAGAAACGCCTTAAAATTCATCGCATGAACGATTCTTACAATTTTAAGATGATTTTCTTCTTTTTTTCTTCCGTACTTTTCTTCCTTTTTTTCTTTTTTTTTGTGTCGCTCATTTTTATTTATTTTTATCCGATTTTCTGTAAGTCTTTTACTTGGATAGAAATTTAGCGCGTCTTTGTAGATTTTTTTTCGTTTAAATTAAATATTCATCAAGTTCAAGTTTTCTCTTTGAAAAAAAAAATCAAGTTCTTAATAAAACTCTGTGAGTTTTTTTTTTTTTTTTGAAAAAAAAAAAAAATAAATAAATAAAAAAGTTAATAAAAAAAATAAAAATAAATAAATGGAAAAAATGACAAAAATAAGAAATGTATTCTGAATTTTCTTCCAGTAAAATTGAAATTTTTAACATATTATTAAAAATAAAAAAAATAAAAAATTCACAGTAAAAAATTTAAAAATTATAATAATTTTTATTATAACAAATTATTCTCCCAAAATTCATATTTTTACGAATATTTGAAATTTTTACTTAAAAAAAATTATTAAAAATTGGTTAAAAAGTGCAATTTTTTTATTTTTTGCCTCAATAATTTTTTTTCACTCTTGGAGAATCGAAAAAAAAAATTTGAGTTTCAATTCGACCCTAAAGTACATTAAAAATGTGACAAAAAAAATGAGAAATTTATTCTGAATTTTCTTCTAAAATTCCAGTAAAATTGAAATTTTTAAAAATTTTATTAATAATTATATTTTAAAAATAAAAAAAATTAAATAAAAAATTCAAATCAAAAATTTTAAAACAATTTTTTATTAAAACAAATTTTTCTTTTAAAATTAATTTTTTACGAATATTCGAAATTTTTACTTAAAAAAATTATAAAAATTTGTTAAAAAAGTGAAAAAATATAAAATTTTTAGTAAAATTTGGTAAATTTTTAAAATTTTTTTCTTAAAAAAAAATTTTTTTTACTCTTTGAACATCGTAAAAAAATATTAAATTTCAATTTGACCCTTAAAGTACAATAAAAATTTAATAATACGACAAAAAGCGACTTCAAAAAATTATTTTTCATAAAAATTGAATGAAATTCTCTTCAAAAAAAAATTTTTGTCGAATATCCTGGCCAAACAAAGCTTGGCATCACACACAAAAATATAAATTAAATTTCTCTCCATTTTGTCCCTTCTTGCATTAAATTCACAATTACCTGAGGAACTGTGTCACTTGTAAGCCAGTACAACGGAACACAATGGACAATGGTGGAAAGTAATAAAATTGAGTTAAATTGAAGTAGAAAGTGCAGAAAAAAAATGAATATACGAGAAAAGTTTACCTTTTCCTTCCCGTTTCATGTCACGACTTGGTAACATGATATCTGGCAATAATAACAATTGCTCGTGGAGCAAAATTTAGTCGGCAACTTGGGTAAATTACTCGATTCGTTTATTATGTTTATTACGGGTTTCCATTGCAATTTCGATGACATTTGAAATTTTTTTCGTTAATAAAAATAATTTTTCATTGAAAAAGTAAAAAACTCGAGCAATTTTAAATAATTCATGAGGAAAAAAAATTTGCACCTCTTCCATAAAAAAAATAAAATTTGCCTTCTAGCGAGAAAAAATGTTTTTTGTTCAAGCACTCTCTAGCAAGAGAAGCGAAAACATGAGTTACTTGTGACATACTTAAATCATAATCCAGTACTTCTACTTCTCCATCGTCTCCGGAATGAAAAAAACGTGTGTTGAGGAAAAAAACGAGGCACTTTTTATCATAAATTTACCACATAAATGAAATCAGAAAGGATAAGAAGTTACATTGCGAGACTAAAGGACTTGAAAACAATTCAGTTTGAGAGAGAAAAAGAGGAGAGACAGAGTTAAGAGCGGGACTTGGTTGTAGTACTACCAACAAAAGTAGATAAATGGGTCATTGTTAGGTCAAATTAATGACAAACTTTTTTGTTATTTTTAAAACTTTTTTTTTCTAGTTTTTTTTTTCGGGTTTTGCTTTCGGGTGAATGAGTAAGTTAAGGATTATGCCGGACTTTGTGAAATTTATATGGGAAGTAGCTAATTTATAATGCAAAGGGAGGGAACACGTGAAAAAGATTTTCATGGAATTTTATTTTATTTTCATATATTTTATGAATCTTTTTTGAATCGAATTTTGCCCGGCAGAAATAAGTTAGAGCAGACTATGAAAAGGTAAAAATTGATTTTTCAGTCAGGAATCAATAGATTTTGGGATTTTTTGTGAGGTAAAATATCATGTTGATTCTTTTTTCAATAAAATATAATCCAAAATTAAATTTTTAAGGTTTCTTTAGGAATGAAATTCTATTATTTGGTTCAACATTCGATGCCAATGGCCTTTTAGAGTATATGATATATCTTTTATTGTGAACGGGAGCTTGATTTTAAGAATTTGTTCTGTACCTGTGCAATGGCAAAATGTTTTTTGTATCCATGAAAAAACTCTAAAATCCAGGTTCCCATGATTGGTTTCGTTTTCGCTTATAACGCCGCCGTTAACACGTAACATCTTTAAAGCCTCAATATACGCTCTGGAGAAGACGGGTGGAAATTTGATTTTGTTTTTTCCATTCCAAACTCATTTCCTAAAATTAGATTTTTTTATCCCAAAATATTGAAAAAAAAATCATAAATTTAGTCAATTTTTATTATTTTTTTTAGAATTTCAATTTTCAAATTGTAAATTTTTCCAATTTTTTTCTTGAAAAATTTGAAATTTCGCTATGATTTTTGTAAATTACCTGGTAATAAGAATCTTAGGTTCCCGAATTTTTTCCTCGATTACCAAAGAAAATTTATTACTTTTAAAAAGACATTTTTAGAAAAAAATTCTTTGTTAAGATTTGGTAAGAAGTAAAATCAACTTTCAAACCAAGGGCTTTTGCCTTCTTTTCAGCTAAAGGTGTACTAAAAATACCAAAAATTTGTCAAAAAATATTTTTTTATTGATTTGCTCTTTCCCTCAAAGACTTCTGAAAGTCCTAAGGATTCAACCCTGACTCAATGCACAAAAAAAATTATTTTTTATCGTAGTTTTATTTTTACAACCGCAATTTAAATGAAAAGTAAAGCCATCAAATGTGACTTTTAAAACAATAAAATTGACATTTCATAAAAAAAATGAGAAAAAAATTATATTAGAAGAAAAATTTTGTATGTTTTGGCATTTTTATCGAAAATTTTTCAAAAATCATTAGAAATTGACTTTTTTATGAAAAATTATAAGAATTTTGAACATTTTTATTTCGACATATGTAATTTTAGACTCCGAGACTTATTTTCCAAAAACGGAATTTTAAGAAATTTTGTGTTCCAAAGCCTGTTTTTAATACAATTCGAGGGCCAAATCTTATTAAAAATCTCTAAAGGTCATAAAATTGAGTTCATGGACTCTTAAAAAGACAAAAAAAAAACATTTTAAATTTTATTTAAAATTTTTTTTTAATCATTGCTGAGAAAAAATCCTTAAAATGACATTTTCTAAATCAAAAATTTATGTTTAAATTATAAAATTTAATTTAAAAAAAAAATAAAATTTATTTTACAAATCCATGACATGACAAGCCAACTATAGACAACTTACCTTATTAATTAATAACTCCTAATTTTAATCCAAATATTTTGCTTGATTAATGAATATTTAAACTTTTATAATTATTATTTAATTAAACACTTATTATCCTATCTAAAACACTTTTTCAACTTCTTCAAATTTTTTGGTATTTCTTATAATTTATTTTTATTATTTTTGTCTTGTAACATCATTAATTTATCGACATTGAAAATATTTCTTCTTTTGATTCCGCAACATTTTCACTTATTTTTCATTTTCATTTCGACACAACAAACAATGGAGACGCCCGGCTCTTGCTATAAAATTTCTGCTATATTTTTCACACCCTCATGTGTCGTCGCTGTGTGTGTTACTTCATTCTCTCAAATCACTTTGGCACACAGCAATTTTTTTTTCTTCTTTTCACATCTAGATAAATTTTTATGATTTTTATTGCTATTAGACGACAAATTACTTTATCAATTTGATTAACACTTATTTTATTATTATTTTTATTTTAATTTTAGCTTTAAAATTTTCCAGGTTTTAAAATTCCAATTTTTATTTTTTTTTATTTTATATTAAAAATAAATTTTTATTTGACAGATGATAAAAATAACACTTTTTTGTTTAATTTTACTTTAGAATCTCTTGTTATTAGAATACTTTGACGAAGAATTCTTCGTATGTTGTTTTTATGTACATTTAATTTTTACAAGTTGTATACCCGTTGTTGGCAAAAATTTTTTTTCAAGGGAATTTTTGATGGAATTTTAACTTTGGCGTATCAAAACACAACAATTTTCGGAAATTTTTCTTCGTATGTGACTTTGTAAAGCAAAAGTTTCGCAATATTTTGTGTGTAAAAGTTCACATCGTCACACTTTTGTTTGTTTTTGCAAGAAAAATATATATTTTGGTGTGTGTGTAACATAAAATGTGTGTGTCGCGTGAACGCACGGAAGACGTCTAATTTCAACAGTCGCTCCTTAAGAACTGAAAAAATGTGAGATGTGAAATTTTCATCCAGCTACGATGGAACGTCTCGCGTGCATCGATGGATCTACGCGGTGAACTTGATTTTCGGTACGCAGATGAAAAATGTTGAGGATGTGCGAGAGAGAGAAAAGCGGAGAGAAAATTCAAATTAAAGAGAGAATTCAAGGAAAAAGGATTTGTGAGGAGAAAATGTTAATTTATAGCAATTTTTAGGATTTTGCTCTGAATAAATAAAATCCTTCGGTACGGAGACACGATGATGTTACTTAACAGCAGAGTGAATGCAATGTTGTAATATTTGGAAAAAGTACCTACCCTACACACAAAAAAATAGCAGAGAAATTGCGGTCTATGTTTGTCTAGTCATTATTATTTCTCGTGTGCTTTTTGTGCGGCGCGAGGCACGACAAACGACAACAAGAGGGAGATTATGAAAGTTTTATAGTTATTTCACCAATTTATACGATGTTTTTGTGCAAAAATTGAAACGTAGTTAGACGGATTTTCTTGTGGCGGATTGAGGGAAAAAACGAAGTACTTTAGGGTGAATTTTTAATTTTTAGCCTTAATTATATATTTTTAATTTGATACAAAATTTTTTGAAATGTTTCATATAAAAAATTTAAAAAAAAATAATTACCGAATTTATATGAAAAAGTTTCTTAATAAATTCAAATAATATAAAAGAATAATAATAAAATTTGATTATTTTTAACCACGTTTTTAATTTTATAACTAAATTTTATTAAAATTTTGAATTAAAAAATAATTTTTTTTAATTCTTGGACCTGAATTAGTTCAAAAATAAAAAATTAAATGAAAAAAATCAATTTAAAAAAAATTAAGAAATTTTATCGTTTAATTTTTTTTTAAATCGACATTGAAAATAAATTCATCCAACTTTAATTTTTTTATGATTTAAAAAAAAAAAATTCTTAAAAAACATATATCGTTTTTTTTTTAATCGTTGGAAAATAAATTTTCCAAAGCCTTTTTTTTTTGAAAAATTTTCAAAAAAAATTAAAAAATTAAATATTTCAAAAGTGGATATTTCAAAAGTTGTAAAAACTTTGAAAATTTCAACCACGTAACCAATAATTTTTTCTCTAGCTATCAATTAATATCTCAAAAGAAACTTATCAAAAAAGTTAAAATAAAATAATTTTTATAAAAAATGTAATAAAAACTTTTTTCGATAAATTTATTAATTTTAAAATTTATTACTGACATATTTTTATCAATAAACCAAATTCAATTTAATATTTATTTTTAAATTTTTTATATTATTTTTTAAATTATTTTTTTTTATTTTAAATGAACAAATTAAATTTGAATTATTGAACCAAAATTTATATTAAAAAAAATTTAAATCAAATAAATATAAATATAATTAAATTATTTATAAATTAAATTAAAATTTGAATTTAATTATTAGGTATTTAATTAAATTTATTTTTTTTCTTTTTATACAAAAGTTTTAAAAATATGATCAATAAATCCTTCATATTTTTGAAATATTTACTTCACTTCTTGACATTTACTTTCACTCACACCATAAATCATGACGCTTGTCAATACCTTACTTTCAAGCCCACAAAAACACTTGAATTTCAATTCCCCTCAAAAACTGCAAAAAAAAACTAATGTCGATCGTTACAAACAGTCATTTCCACTAAAAAGTACAAGTGCACTCTGAACAACACTTTTTCTAGTGTTGCCATATCATTTTCGCCCGAATTGGTTTCATTGTGCTGCTCTATTCCAATAACTAAGCAGGCAGCTTGCATCACCCTCAAACACAAAAAAGTCGCACACACAAATCAAGTTCAAAAATTTTGTTACACATTTCATTTCAATAGCAAGTGAGAATTCGCCAAAACTCAACCAAAAAAAAAAACGGGAGAGAGAGGGAAACTGAGAGAGTTATCTCACAATTTTTCCATGAATGTTGAGGAAACGCCCGGTTGTTTTTGTGATTCTGTTCACATCTTCCACTCCACTTGATCCGTACTCGCTCTGAATTCCGAATTAGATTACACAATATATTCCTGTCACAGTCGAGTATGCTGCTCGTTGCTCGAATGAGACAATTTATTGTTCCTTACAATATTTTGTCATGACACGACAACTTCTCTCTTCTTGTGTTCTTTTTCGTCTTCTTGTTCACGACAAAACCAGCATCATGTTCTTTTAAAAGCCCGTAAAAAATAAAAAAAAAGCAAAATAAAACAATACGCTCTCATTATTTTATATCGACACACTTCTTCTCCTCATATCGAGACTACTTCGGTGGGTAACATGGTTTCTCGTACGGCGCTCGTGCTTAATTTTATCTAGAACATCATTGTGTCATTGACCTACATTGCGGCGACCGACCGTAAAAAGGAGGAGAAATTCGGATGTCACGAAAAAAAAGGCGTTGAGTCAGCAGCTTTACGCGACGCATTTGACGAGCGAGATCAGGTGATGAAATGTAACAAGACTCGTGTGAAGTCATCAATCATCATAAAAAAAACAACAACGCAGAGCTTTTGTAAAAAACGAAAAAAAAAATTCATCGCATGATTTATTTTTGCTCATAAATTTCCTGTAATGCCGTTCCAATTTGTTGCAAACATTGAACGATGCCGTTTCCTCCTACTAGATTTTTTTTTTAATTTTTATGATATGAAAATGGGGTATTTTTTAAAACTCCTGGGCTAAAAATTAAATTAATTTAATTTAATTAATTTAATTTAATTTAATTTAAATAATTAATTTAATTAAATTAATTAATTTAATTTAATAAACTTTAATTATTTAAATTAATTAATTTTTTTTTTAAATTAAAAATTTTAAACTAAAAAAAATTAAATTAAAAAAAATCCCATGAAAATGAAGGCTTTTCAAATTTTTTCAAAATTTTTTATTAAAAATTTTTGAAAAATATTCAATACCTATTTTTCAATTTATTTTTTAAAAATTAAAATTAAAAAATTAAATTAATTAAAAATAATTTTTTTTTCAAAAAATTGATAAAAATTTAAAAAATCTAATGAAAATGAAAAATATTCAATATATTTTTTTATATTTGTAGGTATTATTTTTTGAAAGAAAATTAAGAAAATTTTTTTTTTAAATAAAAAAAAATTAAGTTTGTAAGCTTTCCAATTTTTTTTGTAAAAATTTTAAAAATCCATGAAAATTAAGGTTAAAAAAATTGAAAATTTTGAAATTGAAATTTTATTCTCGATTTTATTTGATTAATTAAAATTTTTAATTCTCTTAAAATGTTTAAATTTAAATTTTTATGGGAATTTTATTAATATTATTACTAATTTTTTGGTATAAAATTTTTAAATCGCCGAAAATAAAAAAAAAAAAATTTAAAAAATCTCTCATTTATAATTTTTCTAAATTTTTCATAATAAATCTTTCGAAAATTTTAAATTTTCTAAAAAATTAAAAAAAAATATTTAATTTCTTGTAAAAAAATCTGAAAATATTATATTTTTATTTAAATCCTTAGAGACTTAAAAAATTCTAATTTGAGCCACTGGGCTGCATTTGTTTGACGGTAATTTATGGTCAATTTAAAGGATCGCAATTGAATAATAATCAGGAGAAAAATTAAGTGAAAATTGTTGCATATACAAACATAAATTTTGGCACGAAAATCACCATTCGCCACAGAGAATTGCCTCGAACGAATTTCAATTGAATTTTTCTTGCTTGTATTCTTGGATTGACAACCCAATTTCTCCTTTTTTGTTGTCCCTCAGCCATAGAAAAATAGAATTTTTTCTATTAAATTTGCAAGAAATGCAAGAACAGCATTACAGTTCCACTCCATAATAAATGAGCCACAATCAACAAGATTATTTTATAATTATTTAATGAGAGGATTTTAAAGAAGAAAAATACGTTTTCACAAACTGAGGCCATTTTTAAAACTGAATTTCTTGCTTAAAAAAAATACGTTGGGAATTATTTATTGATTGTTCAAACTTTTACATTCATCTTTTTATCAGACTGTGAATTCAGACGTGAGTCGAGTAGAATTTCGTTTTTTTTTCTTTTCTGTTTTATTTTGCAGACAAATAACGAACAAAATACCTGTTAAACTTTTTTTTTGTGTGCCGAGAAATATTTTTGTTTTGCTTTTATCTCATTTTTCTTCTCCTTTCTTGGTCCATTCGAATTTCGAAGAAAAGTCGAAGCAGCAAAATTTATTTCTTTTTATTATTTTTCGTCGTTCAACTTACTAGCAAACTTAAGGAAAAACAACAACAACAACAAATTATTATTGTTATTATTGAAGCAAGTATGGAGGAAGGATGGAAAAAAGGAAGTTTTTGGCAGACGAAAATGTGATAAATAAATAAAAGTGGCAGCAATTGAAAATTGAATGAGAGTTGGGAGTTTTTTAGTGTCTTTTTAGCTTGTTTTATGATTCATTGGCCCAAAAAAAATTACATTTTCTCAGAAAAAAAAAATAATTTAATATTTTTAATCAATAAAAAAAATGTGTTTAAAATTAGTTAGCTTTAAAAAAAAATATTTTAAGCTGTTAATTTGAAAATTTATAAAAAAAAATATTTATTTTTAAATATTAATTAAAAAAATTAAATTTAATGAAACTATTTTTAAATTTTTACCATTGAAAAAATTCAATTATTTTTTTTTTAACTTTTAACTTTAATTTTTTTTGCAATTTTAGTGATTTTTTTTTTTCAATAAAATAAAATACATATTTCTTTAAGAGCCATAGATTAAAAAAATATTTTCAACTGAAAATATTTAAATTTTTCATATTTTTATGCATCAATTTTAAAAATTAAGAAGAAAAAATAATTTTTTTCACAAAATCGAACTTTTTCACTAAAAATTCGAAAAAAAAAATTAATAGACTTCCAAATTTTTTGTTTAAAATTGAATTTAAAAATAATTCAATCTAAAAATGTTTCCGTCAAGCCAAAAAATTGAATAAAAAAAATCCAGGTAAAACAATAACAATAAAAAATCATTTAGTTCCATCACCAAATCACCTCAATTACCATTGAATACTTACCGATAAAAGCAAAAAACAAATCAAGACATCTTTCTTCGTTCCCTTCGCATTCCGCCAAAAAATATACCTTTTGTAACAAATTTATTGCGGTCTCGATGAATGGTTTCACAACAAAAAAAACTTTGTGGTGTTGTAAAAAGCACCGTTCGATGCTAAAATATGAATATTGTTTCCAGTCACGTTCAGTTTCATTTGATCATGATTAAATTTATTATTGAGTTTGATGGGTTTTCTCCTGCCTTTTATTTTTTTCCTTCTTTTTTTTGCGTTGAGCATCATTATTAATAAACTTACTCCTTCTTACTTTTTAATGCACACCGAATGAGATATCGGGCTGATAAATAAATAAATGGGTTTTGGATTTGTGTGTGTTCATAACTTTTTCCCACTTTTTGTGCTTTTTATTTGAAAAGTTTTGCCAACAAACACTTTTCTCTTTTCCTCTTCAGTCAGTTCAGTAAAAAGTGACAATGAACTTGTGTTGATTAATTTTTGGGTTGCTTGTGCGGAAAGGAAGGCAAAGAGTGCGTAAAACTAATTAATCAAAATGTGGTTAAAATTTTCTTTGTAGCATCACGAGACGACCGATCGCTTTGAAGCGTAACCTCACAAATTGTTTGTGGAGCTGCGTGTAAAAGATGTAGGTCCAAAAGTAAATTGCTTCGAGAATGGAGATGGTAGAGCCGCCCAGACATAGGCTGAAAATGCCACCAAAAACACCTTTTTTGTTGACAGTGAATGAAAGGAAAAGTGATTTGTTTATGGCGAAATGTTGAGGAAGGTTGTCTTACGGACGAAAAATGGGTGAGATTGATTTACATTATTTACATTATTCTCTTAATCGACCCAAAAATTTAATTAAAAGGTCAATTTGACTCCTGAAAAGTCAATTTAATTCATTTTGAGGCGAAAATTTAACCTATTCATAGTCAAAATGACCCCTCAAGAGTCAAAAAGACCCCTTAATTGAATTTAATGATTCATTAAGAATTTTAAATAATCTCTTAAGGGATCATAAATTGGTCAACGACTATTATAGGGTAATTTTTGACTCTAAAGGGGTCAATTTTTGATCAAATTAAAAGATCATTTTTATTCCTTTTGAGATGAAAATTTGATCCATTAATGGTTAAATTGACTTCTTAGGAGTTAATATGACCTCTTAGAGGTCAAATTGACCCCTAAAGTAAATTTTATGATTCCTCAAAAAGATATATTAATCACTTTAAGGATTGTAAATAATCATAAAATTTAGTTTAAGGGTCTATTTGACTCCTGTTGGGTCAGTTTGACCTTAAAAAAGGGTACAATTAGGTTCCTAAGGGGTCATTTTCGGGTCAATTTAACTCTTAAAAGATCAATTTGATCTCTTATAGGAAACCAAATAGAACCAATAGAATCCAAATTGAACTCTTAGAAGTCAAAGTGACCCATAAAAGTTTATTTTCCCTCTTTGGAGTTAAATTGACCCCTGAGAAGTCAAAGTGACCCCTTACAAGTGAAAATGACCCCTTATGAGAATTTTATGATTACTCAAGAAGGTTAGCAAATCTGTCAAGGAATCATAAAATTTACTGAAGGGGTCAATAAAACTTCTAAGGGGTCAATTTGACTACAAGGAGGTCTCAAAAGGCAGCAATCTCACCCGTTTCTCGTCCTTAGGGTAAAAAAGAAACTTACTTAGCAACGTATCCCAAGTCATAAAAATATCACGACGGTATTTGATGCAAGTCAAGGCACTGAAGTAGACATGAACAATGGAGTGGTTGCCGAGAGTGGCGTGTCTCGTTATATTACCGGTGAAGCGTTCGACATCAAATGTCTGAGAGAAAGCGAAAGGAAGAAGAGAAAGATTGAGTCATAAAAAAACCCGAAGATGAGTAATAAAAATGTATCTTACGACAGACGAACAGGTGGGAGGACAATCACATTCCAGACCATTTTTACGAGTTGTGTTCCCGTTCTCCGCTTGTTGTCTCAGGAATTCCTCCGTTGACACTTGAATACTTTGAAAGAGTCCTAATGAAAAAAGAAAGTAAATCATTAAAATCTTACTTTTTTGTAAATTTTTACCGCATTTCGAAGAAAAAATCTCTAATTTATCATTTTTAATTATTTTACAACTCAAAACTGCCAAAAAATTGAAACTGAAAATTTTTTTTCCTTTGACACAGTTTTATTTTGAAAACTAAATCAAGAGCAAAACTAAATCAAAAACTGTGTCAAAGCCATTTTTGACAAATCTTGCTCCAAATGGATAAAAATTTGTCAGAGGGCTCTAATTTATCATTTTTAATCATTTTATAACTCAAAACTGCCAAAAAATTGAAACTGAAAAATTCCTTTGACATGGTTTTGTTTTGAAAGTGTATGAAATTGCAAAATGATCATGAGGAGTACGAAAATGTGACTTGAGGAGTACGATATTGTAAAATGAGGAGTAAAAAAAAGCGTAGATATATAACATCGAAATGCGGTATAGTATGTCGTTCTTTAGGCGACTACTTTCTCTATTTTTTACCTCTATTTTTGTGAAGGCAAGGCGAGTCTTTTAACTGACACATTGGAATTCGAGAAACATTTTCATCTACAAAAAAAAAAAAAAAATTAACGAAAAATAATTTTTTTAAAGAAAATTTTTTTACCGAACGTCGGATAGTAGAATGGAATGCAGCCACAAGTTTTGATCACAATATTCGCTCGACACTCGGACAAACAATTGGAGAAACTGTAATCGTCAGACATTTCTGTCTCACGTTCTTCTGGAAAAAGGCAGATTCGTTGACTAAGAGGCATGCGTTCAACATTTTCAGTGCTTTCAATGACAGTTGGTTCAACTGCGAGACGAACTTCTTGTCCGGGTTGAACGAGATCGATACTTTTCGAGAACTCGGGGTAATTTGAGGATTGATGGATGATTATGATAGTGCCATAAAACGGATAAGCAGGCGAAACATAGGCATCAGTTGAGGAGTTGATCTGAACAGTTAAACCTACGTACTTGCCAGCGCCCTCTAGTTTCATGTTGGTGTTCGAGACGCCAGTGGAGTTTCTAAGAAGTTAACGGAAGTTGTATTGAACGATATAAACGATGGAAGCCGATGAGTCAAAATAAAAACAATCCAATAAGGGTATTATGACGAGCTTTCGATCTTTATTTGAGGTCTTCCTCAAGGGCGAAATTTTTCTTTAACTTCGCCCTTGAAGAAGACCTCAAATAAAGATCGAAAGCTCGACCCAAAACAGGGTCCCAAACGGAAATTGGATTGTTTTTATTTTCAACTAATCGGCTTCCATCGTTTGTTCAAAAATTGGATTTGAATGGCATCCGACTCACAATTCCAAATGATCCCTCAAGGCATAATAATTAAAAGAACAGCAAAAACCCTCATACGTCGTAATTAAACGAAAAATTCTATTACAACGTACGACATCGCCACGAAGCTGACATCGCATCAACAGTCTATTACATGGCTGGGAAACAGTTTCCATAAGAGCCGCAATTGTCAAATTCGCTCCCAGTAACTTTTTTTCTACCTCGAGAATCGTTTTGTCAGTTTCCAGATCCAAAGTTGTCAATTTTGACAAAGATTTCAAAAAATTTGTGTAATTTTCGTGATTGATTCCTTCTTTTTCACTGAAAAAATTGATTTTTCAAGTAAATTTTTCTAATCAATAATTTTTTCTACTCACGCCAACTCTTGAATCATCCTCGTATTCGGTTTATAAACCTTGTTAATGCTGCAAAAGGTCACTGCTGGAAACGGAACTTCCGAAATTGGGTAGTTAATTGACTCAATTGAGGTTGTTGTGAGTATCTCAAAGTAATTATTGAGCGAAATTACCATGAGATACAAACAAAAAATGGCGCAACAAATTACGCTTGTGATCCAAATTATGTGACTTAGAAGCTTAAGATATTTTCCTTGCTTTCCACGCAATTCATTTTCCGCAAATGGCACGAAAAGATGTTTCAATCCGTGGATCGATGTCTCACGACAATATGGATGAAAAGTACTTGCCAAGGCACGACGACATGCAGTCTTGTTAATTAACAATTTCCACGTTATTCGCAAGCGATCTCTTAATTTTTCCCCATTTGAGGAATTAGAGCTGCTGCTACAAAGACGTTTTAATTGCTTGAAACGTGGAAAGAATGACTTGAGCTGATCCGATTTGAACATTTCCAAACGAGAAAAATTGACTGGGTGATTAAAGAGAAGAAGAACGAATGACGACGTTAATGAAGAAAAAGTATGAATTGACGACGGAAACTAAAAATATGCTTGATACAAGATGAATAATTTAGTTTGATAGGATTTTAATTAAGAAGTTTGTTTTTGTTATTAATTAGTTTACTTGCCAGACGTTTTGATGAAGTGTTGAAGGTCATTAACGATAAAAGTAGGTCAAGTGTACGAGAAAGAGCTTCCGTTAAGTTGCTTAGAAAATAAATAAAACTTTTTCTACAGAACTCAAACAGAAAAAAAACGATATCGGAGACATAAAAATTTTAGAATGTGAATTGGGACAGAGTTTCAGAATGTACATTAGGACAAAGTTTCAGAATATGCATTGGGTTAAATTTTTTGATAAAGTGGATGAAATGTTTATGCCTTGATGCACATTCTAGAATTAGGCTCCGATGCAAATTTTAAACTTTGCCCCAGTTCACATTTTAAAATTTTTCCAATGCAAATTCGGTAATTTAGACCTAATGCACATTCTAAAAAATTTTCCAAACAAATTTTTAAAATTTTCACCAACGTTTAAATGTTAAACTTTGTCCCAATGCATATTTTAAAAATTTGCTCAGTGCAAAATATGAAATTTTACCCTACTGCACAGTCTAAAACTTTTCCCCAATGCAAGTTTTTAAACTTTTCCCCAATTCAAATGTTAAACTTTGTCCCAATGCATATTTTAAAAATTTGCTCAGTGCAAAATATGAAATTTTACCCTAATGCACAGTCTAAAAATTTTCCCCAATGCAAATTTTTAAACTTTTCCCCAATTCAAATGTTAAACTTTGTCCCAATGCATATTTTAAAAATTTTCCCAGTGCAAAATATGAAATTTTACCCTACTGCACAGTCTAAAAATTTTCCCCAATGCAAATTTTTAAACTTTTCCCCAATTCAAATGTTAAACTTTGTCCCAATGCATATTTTAAAAATTTGCTCAGTGCAAAATATGAAATTTTACCCTAATGCACAGTCTAAAAATTTTCCCCAATGCAAATTTTTAAACTTTTCCCCAATTCAAATGTTAAACTTTGTCCCAATGCATATTTTAAAAATTTTCCCAGTGCGAAATATGAAATTTTGCCCTAATGCACATTCTAAAAATTTTCCCCAATGCAAATTTTTAAAATTTGCCCCAATTTAAATGTTAAACTTTGTCCCAATTCAAATTTTAAAAATTTGCCCAGTGCAAAATATGAAATTTTACCCTAATGTACATTCTAAAAATTTTCCCCAATGCAAATTTTTAAACTTTGCCCCAATAAAAATTTTAAACTTTGCCCCAGTCACAAAAAAAAAAATGAATAAAAAAAATCTAGAAAGAAATAGATTTTTTTTTGCTGCTTTAAAAACTTTGATATATTTCTGCCACTGGCAAAAAAAAAATAAAATTTATAATTTTCTTTTTGAAAAAAAAAATCCTCTTACCTCTCAAAGTCTTCATTTCGTCTTTGATCGTCGTCATCATCGTTATTATCATGAGAAAAACTGTTGACAGAAGCATCTGAGCAGCAACAAACAACAAAATTGTTGACACAGAAAATGTAATTCTCACACCCAAACACACATTCATCTTCCATCATCTGGTAGATTTCATCCACTACAATAAGTAAATAGAACAACAACGGAAAAAACTTTTGATTAAAGATACTAACAAGGACATGTCCTTTCCTTTCACTTTTCCTCGTAGGCGTGCGGCGGAAAAAAAAATATTTCTTTGAAATCCCTACTCACACACATTTTATTGTGTTGGTGATGTTTATTTTATTATTATTACGACATACAAAGAGATAATTCGTTTATTTACGGCAAAACGTGCTATTATTCTAATTCTTGCAATTAAATCTTCAAAATGGGGTCCTTCTCAAATCCTCCGCAAGACATAACGGAGACCGACAGATAATTTTAATTAATTAAAGATAACATGTCCAATTGTTCAACCACTAAATTCACTACAGCAAAACCACTTATCTGTTTGTCCCTTTTGCTGCCATCGACGTGTGTTGTCCCATTGTCACTTAATTGCTCACTTTTTTTTTCCTGTGTTCGCATTCATAAATTAAGTGGCGAAACGTGAGATAAGTGAAACTGTCTGGGAAATTGGAAGTGGAAAAAAGGGAAAGCACGGGAGATTTGGATCTTTGGTACTCGGAACGCAAAACAACAAAATAAGACAAAGATCGAGCATTTTATTCACCTCTGAAGGACGAGCAAAAAAAAACAGGGAAGGAAGAGAGAAACTTACATACAGAAATGAGATATTTTTGCTAGATTTTTGCATGCCGCAACTAGATAGAGGATGGAAATGGAGAATGAAGGTAAATAGAACTCGATAATGTTATTCAAACAAGAAAAAAAATGTTTGAATAAAATACGCAAACTTTTTACCTCAGCGTTACTTGTGGATTTTTTGGTGAAAAATTGCTTCCCATTAGTCATAAATGTCTGTTGATTTGATGAAAAATTAAAATATATTTTTTTATTAAAATATTTAATTTTTTTTATTTATTAAATTCATTGAATTTTTTGAATAAAAATCAATATTTCAATGGTTTGTCTGTCAAAAAAAATTAATTTATAAAAATGTTAAATATTTCTTCAAAATTAAAAATTTTAGAATTTTTTTCAACTTTTTTTAGAATTAAAAAAATAATTTATTCTCGGATTTTAAACAAATTTTTTTATATATTAAAAAAAAATTATAAATCTTTTTACTGATTTTGCCTTCTAAAATATGGATGTAAAAGATGATCTCAAAAATCATACGTTTCCGAGCATATGTTGCATAGAGAAAAATGATGGTCTTGATGCAAGGAAAGGTTAGTGAAAAAAATTTCAAAAATTTCTGAATTAAAAAAAATAAATTTCATAAAAAATTCTGATAAAAATACAAAAAAATTAGTATAAAAGACAAAATAATACTTTTTAAATTTGGTTTATTTTTACTTAAGAACAGTTCCAATTTTTTTCGATATTTTTGTCCCAAGAACTTTTTTTCAAAATAAGGGGTGCAAAAAATAAAGTTTTGAAATACTTTTTCATACAAAATGACAAAATTTTAACAATTTTTAATCATTAATGAATATTTTAGTTGTTTTAATGGTATCTATATTGAGATTTGATAATTTTAAAGTGATCTGAAAGTATTTCAAATTAAAAATTTAAACAAAAAAATTTCATAAAATTAAAAAAAAAAAATTTAAATATTTCTATAGAAAAAAATTCATGTTAACTTCGTTTTTCAGTACAAAAATTCTTAAAAATAGAAAATATTTTAAAAATTTTTTGAAAATGTATGGGAAAAGACCGAAAAACGATAAATTTGATTGTTCAACTTTTTTCTATATCTTGTCCCATTTAATTTTTGACTTTAAAAATTTGAAGCGGCTTAGTTTTCATTTTTTTAAAAATATTTTCTTAGAAAAAAAAAATATCAAAATTTTTTAATTTATCAATTTATTTTTTTAATTCTAAATTTTCAAAGGCATATTTTCTTATTCTTCCCCTGCTCAATTTTTCAAAAAGCCGAAAATCCTTTTGGGGATAAAAAAAAAAGTTAAAAATTTCATCAAAATTGACCATTTTTTGGTCAGTTTCAAAAATTTTTAAAAATTTTAAAAATATTTTAAAAATTTTTTGAAAATTTAATAAAAAAAAAACGATAAATTTGATTGAAATTTTACTTTTTTCAAAAATTTTGACGGTTATTTTTTAATTTTTTTTTAAAATTTTTAACTTAATACTTTTATCAATTTTAAAAATATTTTTTACCAAAAAAATCTAATATTTAACCAAATTTTATTTATTTTATTTTTATTTAATTTTTATTTTATTTTTTAATTTAATTAATTTTAAAAATTTTAAATTTTTTATAAAATTTAAAAAAAATGTTTTTAATTATTTTTTTAAAATTATTTTAATCTCTTGATTGACTTTTGTAGCAAAATTTCCTTCCAGAGCGTTTTTCCAAGAAACAAAAAAAAACGCTTTCATTCAGAAAAAAATCCTCCCATAACTTTCCCTTTGTCAACATTTTTTGAATATTTATCCAGGTTTTTGTGTGTTGTTCGTTGCTATCATTTTCCACACTCACTCGCACTGACTTGGGTCTTTGTTTGTACAAGAACGTGTCGTAAGAGAAAAAGTGTGTAACACGATAATGCATCTATTTATAACAAAAAAAAAAAAGAGAAAAGAAGAACAACAAAAAGATGGAAGATACCGAGACACAGACAGAAAAGAATCCTAATGATGCCATTTAGTCATATCATCATGAAAAGTTTTACGTTTTTCACGAAAAATTCGACTGACATGTATTTATTAGCCAAAAATGCCGAAAGGAAAAAACATTTTTTTCTCTTTCGACATCAAAAGGAATGAAAAATGGAGACGTCAGGTAAAAAAAATAACTTAATTTATTTTTACTTCTAATATTTCGCGCCACAATTGATTTCCACTCTAAAGCAGTTCTTTTCGTCATTTTTGTCCCATTCCACGAGACTCGCCAGCGGTCTGCTCGGCTTCACGTACAACTTGATGTCATCATTCACTTGCAACGTCGAGAATTTATTGCTGATAATTGCCTTCGTGGCTGGTGCCAGATCATGGGTGGTATTAAGTTTTCGTTCCTCTCTCACAAATTCCATCTGAGAATTATCGGAATTAGGGAGAATTGCCATCACTACGGAGAAAAAAAAGATGCAAAATTATTTAAATGAGCAAAATTTGTCTCGTAAAATGCCAAAATACGAACCTGTTTCATTGTCGACACGTGCCCTCGCCTTCGGATATTTCGGGTCAATGTATCCCATTTTGCGGCAAATCTCAATCAAGTCTGTCTGCGTGGGCGGCTTGGATTTGGGGAAACATTTTGTATGCCAAACGCCGAATTCCTGCTGCATTACTTCGTAATAGCCGTCGGACATGTGATTATTTTGGATGCCGTAGCAGTAGCTTTCGTCTTCGCCGCCGGGACAATCGTGATCGCCGTCGCATACAAAGTCATGCGGGATGCATTTTAACGTTCTGAAATGATTTTTTAATGAAAAAATTTAAAAATTTAATTTTTTAAAGGGACTTACTGTCCACAACGGAAACGATTTGGATGACAGCGACATTCTTCGTTATTTTCATCGGATTTGTCTAAGCAGTTTCGGATTCCGTCACAGATTTTATCGGGATCCGTTACCCTGAAAAAAAATATTTTTTTTAGTAAAAATTTTAATTTTTTTATCTTAAATTTTTTTAATTAATCTTTAAATTAATTTTAATTAATTTTTTTTAAAATTAATAAATTAATCTTAAAATAAAATTAAAATAAATTAAGGAGTAAAAAAAAAAAATTAAAAATAATGTTCAATAATTTTTAGAAAAATATTTTAAAATTTTATTTTATATTTTATTGTAAAAGTATTCTAAAATTATTTTTTTTTTCAAAAATAAAAAATTGTGAAAAAAATTAATTTTTATTTTTTAATAATTAAATTTTAATTTTTTATTTAATTAAATTAATTTAATTCATTTTATTTTATTTAATTTAATTTTTATATTTTTTAATTTTTAAAGAGCCAAGGGTTAAAAAATAAAGAAAAAAATTTTAAAAAATTACCTCAAATATTCGTAACACGAACAAACCCTCGGCTCATCCGTGTAATCGCCACAATCGTTAATTTGATTGCAAAACCGTGATTTTTCCACGCAATTCCCATTGCGACACGTGAGCTCGTGATGATTGCATTGGCGTTTCTTGCGACCCACACAAATTTCCGCCGCCTCGTCACTGGCATCGTGGCAATGAACGACGCCGTCACACACGTGCTTCTCCGCCAGACAAACGCCGAAGGGACAACGGTGCCCATTGCAGAGCGGCGATCCAAAGTACGGCTGACACTCGAGCGTTTCTAAAATATCAATGACATGTGATGGATCGTTCGTGTCATGATGGTGAAGGTGATCGGGATGGAAGTCATGCGGAAAGTCAATCGACATATTTTGGACAAGGGGATTTTTGATATTCAACGATTTTCGCTTACCGATCACGTTGAGGAGCGTAAAGTGCTTCGGGTTGAGCGTCAGGACCGTCAAGCGGTTGTCCGTGCCGCAAAGTGAATGCAAGTTGTGGTAGAAGCCAGTTGGGAACCAGGAGCTGGATTTTGTGCGACAAATCACGTAGCCAGGGCGATGAAGGAAATCTAAGAAAAAAAAATATTTAAATAAAAAAATTAAATTTTATTTTAAAAAATATTTAATTAAATGAAAAATTAAATTTAATTAATTTTAAATTTAATTTTTTTTTTTAAAGCTCAAAAGTAAAAAATTAAATTTAATTGAACAAAAATTTAAATTCAATCAAATAAAAAATTAAATCAATAAATTTTAGAAAAAAAATTAATTTTAAAATTTTAAAAACAAATTAAAATAAAATAAAATTTAATTAATTTTTTCATGTAAATTTTAATTAATTTTAATTAAATTTAATTAAAAAATTTAATTAATTTTGAGCATAATTTTTTAGTTGATTTAAATTTTATGATAAAATCGAAAACTTTTTAATAAAAAATTTAAAAACAAAATTTTAAAATCTAAAAATATTTCTTACCTTTCAGTTCGCACAACGTTTTATGTGAATGATGTGAATGATGCGAATGATGATCCTCGAAGCATTTGTACCCAGCTGGACAAGCATGCATCTTTTTTCTCACAGCCCAGGCACGTAAGCGACCAAATTTGTCAATTGACACCGTTTGACATTCTTCCGTTTCGACTTCGCGATCTGTGCTGTCAATCAGATAAGTGGGCAAGACGTAACGATTATAAACGACGGGATACTCGAGATGAAGTAACAAAACGTTCGATTGAGGAACTTCTCGGATGCAGTCGACTCTTGATACGACTTCGTACGGGCCTTGAATGTGAAGGAAGGAATTTGAACTGCCAAGGAGGACTGCAATGTGATCCGTTTCGAGTCTGAAAAAATATTTTTAAAATATTTAGTAATTTTTATCAATTTTTTAAAAATTAAATTAGGCCGCTCCAAATTTTTTTCGAACTTTTTGTCCCAAAAACTTTTTTTCAAAATGGGGGGGCAACAAAAAAAAAAAATTTGAAATACTTTTTCATACAAAATGACAAAATTTAAACAGTTTTTCGTTATTAATCAATATTTTAGTTGTTTTTAAGGTATCTACATTGAGAACTTCTTATTTAAAATTGATTTCAGAGAATTTCAACTTAAAAATTGAAAAAAAAAAATTTCATAAAATAAATTTTAAAAACTAAAATTTAATATTTTTCGAAAAAAAAATTAAAAGAAGAAAATTTTTGAAAATATATCATTTTCAATACAAAAGTTAAAAAAAAAAAACAAAAAAAAATTAAAATTTTTTAAAAATTCCTTGAAAAATTTTAAAATTCACAAAAAACGGTCATTTTTGATCAAATTTTTAACTTTTATTTTTATTTTAATCGGCTTTTGAAATGGGGCATGGGACAAAAAGTTCAAAAAAAATTTGGAGTGGCCTTAAATTTAATTTAATAAAATTAATTTAAATTTAAAATTTTTTAAGTTTTTCTATTTTTAAAATATAAAAAAAAATTAATTAAAAATTAAAATTAAATTGAAAATAAAAATAAACTAAAAGAATAAAATATTTTTTAAATGTTCAAAATTAATTTTAAATAATTTTTAAATAATGAAAAAATTATTTTTTTTAATACGAAAATATTTTTGAAATAAATTTTTAAGAAACTTCCTAAATTTTTGACGAATTTATAAGATTCTTAGCAAAAACGAGAAAGTTTAAATAAATTTTAAAAATATTTTCAAGAAATTATCAATTTTTTACAGACATTTAGTTAAAATAAGGGAATATTAGACTTTCAAAGATTTTTTAATTAATATTTTTATATATTTTTTTTAAATATTTTACGTAAATAGTCAAAATGAAGTAGTTTTTACTTAAATTCTTCTTAATTTGAGATATTTTTTCGGTTTTCTTTAGATTTTTAGTCAAAATGAGAATTTATTTAAACATTTGAAGCTTTTGATAAAAATTTAAAAAATTTTACTCACCTATGCAACTTCAAACACGATCCTTCGACCATTACCCACTGCCGTGCCAACAAAATTCCATTGCAAATTGGCTTTCCTTCGGCAAAAACAACCGCACTAAATGCCCATTGATGCTCACTCAGCCCAATTGTCTCATTCAACTTGTCTTTCAGATGCTTATGCGGCACCGGAACTACCACATGAGGCACAATACTCGGCTGAACTGTCGGTCTTTCGTAGTCATGCGGCCTCAAAAACGGCAACGGCTTCACAACGTTCGTCTTATTTGAACTTGTATGCGGCACACATTCGATCCAGAGAGCTACACAGTCACTTGCCATCGCCACCGACTCGATATCCAAGTTATTTTCTCGCATATTCACGAGGGAAACTTGCTCCTGCGCAATTGTTCGTCTCGCATCATGATGGGGATCTTCGACAATTTGAACGCCGAGTTCGTTTTTCTCCTTGCCAAAGTTGACGTGCTTGAAATCCGAGTAACCAGCAAAGCCGAGAGAAATGCAAGTTTGTCCAACGAGTTCAGCGACGCGATTTTCGTGATGATGATGCGTCGAACCGCAATGAATTGTCCATTTTCCGCGGTGATTGTGCGTTAAGTAGCCGCGGGACTTGAGAACCGGGTTGTTATCGGGCGTGACGAGCACTGTGACGCCATTTGTGAGCGAAATGCAGTCGAGTTCGTCTTCTTTGTGTTCACAATCGACGACGTTATTGCAACGATTCGCTAAATTTACGCAAGTTTTTGATAAGCGACACTTGAATTGGTCAGGTGAACAAAGTACTGTCGACAAAAAATAATAAAAATTAATAAATTTTGTTGGAAAAAGTTAATTTTAGGTACTTACAACACCCTTCCTCGTCAGTTAAATCCACGCAATCGACAATTCCATCACAAATTTTGTGCGGATGTTGATGAACGAGGAAATCGCGACAAGTGCAGTTTCGTTCGTCAGTTCCGTCTTCACAATCTAGCTGTTTGTCACAACGATGAACGCGATTAATTGACTGAGGGATACTGAAAAAATTAAAATTTTTAGTAAAATTCTCATGGAAGTTTCAAATTTATCAAAATTTTTGTCTCAAAAAAAATTTTTTTTAAGGAAATAATTTTTCAATATTTGTTGTTGCTTATGAAATTTGTTAAGGAATTCGAAAATTTTTTTTGACTAACTTGAAAACCTCAATTTAAACTTAAGCTTTAATGTTAAAAATATTTCTTAAAGTTAAGTTTATCGTTAAGTCAATAAGATTTTGGTTTAAAACAATTTTTCGAAAAAAAAAAATATTATTTTTTTACATTTTTTAAAAAAAAAAACTTAATTTATTTTTAAATTAAGTTTCGTAAAAAAATTTTGCCTTTTTTAAGGAACTTAAATTTTAAGGAAAATTCAAAATTTTTTTAATACAAAAATTTTTAAAAAAAATTAAAATTTAAAAATTAATTTTTTCATAAAAATTGTCAAAAAGTCAAAATTTAATTGATTTTTGACTTATTTTTTAACTTAATATTGAGTAAATTTAAGTAAAAATTTGAATTTTAAGATCAAGACAAACATAATTTCTGTCTTGATTGTCAAAAATTTTGTTCAATACCATTCTTGTAGAAAAATTTCATGTAAAAATTACGAATGCAATTAGAAAAATTTTTTGAAATCAAAAAGAAATCTTGAAAAATTGTAAAATTTAAAAAAAACTTTAATTTTTAATGAATTTTTTTTCTATTTTAGATAGCCTCGAAAAATTTTCGAATTTTTTTAAACTGAAAAAGGGACAAAAATTTCAAAATTAATTAAAAATCAAAGAAAAAACTCACTTTTGACAATGGAAAGTATCGCCATGCGGATCTAAAGTCAATCTTTTGTTAATAACCGGCTTCACAGTCGTCGCTGGCAAAACAGCTAACGGTAAAAATGGTCTTGTCGTAGGCACAGTTGGTGCAGTAGTTGCCGAAGTAGCGAAAATTGGGAACAAATGTCGCCCAGAATCATTTACTGGAGCCAAATCCGTTGTCGTTTGAACTGAAACCGTCGTTGATGGAAGAGTTGAGGTCATAAAATCAAGTTGACGCCCATCCCTGGAAGCTGTTGAAAGAGCAACTGTCGATGTTGACGTCGAAATTGTCGTTTCTTCTTGAGTTGTGCTTGAAACTGTCGTAGAAGGAGCTTCCGTTGTCGTAGTTGTTGTTGTTGTAGTTGAAGTCGAGGTCGTTTCTGGTACCGTTACTTCCGTTTTTGGCTCAGTTTTTGCTTCAGTGGTTGTTTCTGGCGTTGTTGTCACGGAAGCTGTACTAGAAGTTGCCTCAGAAGTTGTTTCTGGACTCGTTGGAAGTTCAGTAGGAGCCTCAGTTGTCGTTGATGTAGTCGAAGAAGTCGTTTCTACCGTTGTTTCAGCTGCAACTGTCGTACTTGAGGTCGTTGATGACGAAAAATCAGTCGTTTCTGCTTCAGAAGTTGTTTTGGGAACCACTGTTGTTGCTTCTTCGTCCCTAAATTGATTATCTTCCATGCTCCGAAGTTGCGAAGCAGTGAAAGGACAATCAACTTCATCTTCACCGCCCTAAAAAAATCAAAATTTTCTCAAAAATTACTCAAAAAATTAAATTTTTTTCATACCAAGCACTCGACAACTCCATTACAGCGACTATTTTTCGGCAAACATTTCCCTCCGCCCCAAATACATTTGAAGCCCGTACATTGCGTGATCGGATAACTGCCTGGCTCGCCATCCTCAGCCTCTGTTTTGTCCAGCCATATGAGATAATGTGAAACTCGAGTGTAAATTCCAGCAGTTCCCGCACGAGCACATCCTTCGCCATGAGAAACGACTCCAGCAAGATACCATTCTTCGGGATCGTGAAGACTTTTGCACAGCAAGGGGCCTCCACTGTCGCCTTGACAAGCATCACGCCCGCCAGAAAGCTCGCCGGCACAAATTGACTTGCCGCGATTGTTGTTTTTGCATGTTTCCAAGATGGGGAGATGGGTTTCTTTGAGACCGTCAGCTGGAAATTTAAAGGTAAAAATTTAAAATTTGTTTCAAAAGTTTAAAAATTAAAAAAGTTTAAATTTTAATAGGTATAAAAATAATTTTTTAAAAAATTTATTTTTTTTTTAATTTTTAAAGAATATTTTTTTATATTTTTCAATGCAGAAATAGCATATTAGCATTTTTAAATATTAGACAAGTATTAAATTTTTTAAGTGAAATTTATTTTCACATTTCAACTTAAAATTCAAGAAAATTCGTCAAAAAAAAATTTATTTCAATTTTGATCATGTGACAGATTTTTTTATTTAAATTTTAATAGAAAATCGGATTTTTTACCAATTTCTGTTAATTTTTATTATAGGTAATTTTAAAACAAATTTAGTCAAATTTAATTGACTTTTTTATGATTTTTTAATCAAAAATTTTAAAAAATATTTTTCTACTACCAAATATTTTTTTCTTGAATTTTTTCGACAAATTTAGGTATAAATCGATAAAAATATAATTAAAAATAATTAATTAAATTGCCTGATAGAAAAAATAAAATAAATTCGTAAAAAAATTAAAATTAAAAATGAAAAAAATAATTAATTAAAAAATTAAATTTAATTCTGTTTGAAAAAAATTATTCAAAATTAAACGAAAATTGGGAAAATTCGAAAAACTTAAAAAAAACTGTAATTTTTGATTTAAAAAAAAAACAAATTTATCTCGTTCGACTTTTCAAAATTTAAAATGAAAAATTAGAAAAATATTTTTTTTTTAATACCAAATAATTTTTTTCCATGATTTTTTTGCAAAAAATCTAGGTATAAAGTGATATAAATTAAAATACCTAAAAATTAATTTTTAAAAATTAAAATCGTAAAAAAATTAATTAAATAAAATATTAAAAATTTTAATTAAAAATCATATTTAATTTTAAATTATTTTAAAAATTTGAATGAAGAAAATAATTTTTTTAAGTCTTTTTATGCTATTTTTAAAAATTTGAAAAATAAATAAAAATTTGAAAAAACATAAAAAAAAAACTGTAATTTTTGATAAAATTAAAAAATTTTTTTTTTAAGTTTATCACAATGAAATCTCGAATTTCATAACAGAAAAAAGTGAGAAAATTAAAAAATAAAAATTTCTTACCATGAGGTCCATCTTCCGCCAACGTTCCCCATCCCATAACCGAGCAAACTTGCCCAACTGGCGGACCATTAACCCAATCTGCTTGCGTTCCACTCCTTCCGGGTGCCGGCAAACAAATTGGACGAACATATCTGTTAAAATTCAGTGGCGCCGCGATCTTAACGAGTGCAATATCCTCAACCATTGCCTTCTGATCGTACTTGGGATACACGAAAACCTTCACAATTGGCGAAATTTGCACTTCCGGGTTGTAACTGCGATGTCGCAAAGACCCCGCACGCACCTCATAGTAATTTTTGTGGTACGAATGGAAGCAATGCGCTGCCGTGATGATCCATTGAGCACTTTTAATGGCTCCGCCGCAGTGATGTCGACCATTTTTGAAGATCGAAACGATGAATGGCCATTGATGCGGAGCACAATCAGTGCCGCCAACAATACTAACGTGCTCTTTTTCGCGATTTTCGGTAATTGTGGTGTTCGTATGACGTCGCTTTTTCTTCGTATGAAGTGAATCGTGAACACTTTTCACGCGCCCGCACTTCATTTGGGGACAAACAACGTAAGTCGGGGCATTGCAGTGATCTTCGATGACGGGATCTCGCAAGGCGTCACCTTTGTTGCTGATAAATGGACCCACAACTGCCGCATTTTGATCGGAAGTGATACGAGGAGCTTCATCTGTTCGTCCTACTTCGGCATGACAAGCTTCACGAGCCCACAATGCGGGATTACGACACACTGGATACCATTTTCCTTTGAAATTGCGATATAAAAAGCCGTCCGAATAGGAAACTTGATGCGACTAAAAGAAATTTCTTGTTAAAATCAATTTTTTGAGGAAAATTTTAGCTACTCACGAGATACCCGCCAAGATTTTTAACGATAACATTGCAATCTCGTTCGTCTTTTCCATTGAAGCAGTTTCGGATGCCGTCACAGCGATCGTTTAGCGTGAAACACATCGAAGTTCCATGTCCATGCGAGGCAATGTACTCATCTTGGGAGGAATAACAAGTGAACGAGTATTTATCGCAACCGTTGCAGCCCAATTCGTCATCTCCCATCGGACAATCAGTTACTCCGTCACAAATTCGGTTGAACGGAAGGCGAGCTTTACAACTACAAGCCACTTCATCGCTGGAATCCAAGCAATTAATACGAGAATCGCACCATTTTGACTGAAAATGAAAAAAAAAAAAAAAAAAAAAGGAAATAATTTTTGTAAGTTAATTCGGAGGAAGTACGATTTTCGATGAAAATATCAACGAAAAAGGTAAAAAATTAAATTTTTAAACAATTTTTGGTTGATTTATTGTAAAAAGTGATGAAAAAAGAAAAAAAAAATTATTAGATCAAAAAATTTTTTTTAAAATAATTTTTTGATGATTTTTGGATAGTTTTTGGAAAAAAAGTTATTAAAATTTAAGAATATCTAATTTTTTTCTCCTTGAAATTTATATTTTTTTCATGATCAAATTTTCTGAAAAGAAATTTATTTTGGATTTTGGATGCTATTATAAGATTTTCTGGTGAAAATGTTTTAATGTTTAAAAAAAAAATTGATTGACTTTTGTAAAAAAAATTATAAAAAAATCATAAAATTTTTGTTACACGATTTCGGTATTTTAACGATATTTTATGAAAAATCTACCGAAAATAGAAAAAATCCAAGAATTCAAATTTTATACAATTTTTGCACAATTTCGTATAAAAAAAATAGAAAAGAGAAATTATAAAAATATAAGAAAAGTGTGAAAATATAAATTTTCAGTCGATCTTCAGCGGTTTATGGTCAAAAATTATAAAATTGGAAAAAAAATAAAAAAATAATTGTAATAAAAATTTCTCGTAAAGTTGAAGAAAAAAGCTAAAAATCCTAATTTTCAAAGACTTTAGTTGACTTTTGTAATTTTTTTTTGAATTAAATAATTAAATTAATTGAATTAAGTATTTTTTTTAATTAAAGATTTTTTCTAATAGATTCGGCAAAGTGACGATATCAACCGAAAATAGAAAGAAATTTCCAAGATTTAAATTATTAACAATTTTAACACATATTTTTATAAAAATTTTTGAAAAAAATGACAAAAAAGATCACAGAATCAAAAAAACTTATAAAAAATTTTAGAAAAAATCTTAAAAATAAAATCTTCAGTAATTTTCGGTTGAAAATTATAAAAATGGGCATAATTTTTTAAGTTAATTTAAACAAAATAGGATATCGACCAAAAAATGAAACAAAATGAGAAGAAAAATTTCAAAAATTGAATTTTTTGGACAAATTTTGTAGAAAAATTATAAAAAAGGAAATAATTTTTGTAAGTTAATTCAGAGGAAATGACCCAAAAAATGGATTCGCGAATAAAAAAAGTCAAAAAACTCACCGTTTCAATACATTGTCCAGTTCCAGCACACGCAATCGTCCCCGGCCTGCAACTCACACTCGCCCGTTCTTGGAACGCCGTCATATTCTTCACCGGCTTCGTCGTAAAACTCGCATAAATAATATCCGTCTCCGATGGCACATTCGACTTCTTCGTCGCGGCAATAATTTCCGAATTTCCTTCCGCCGCAATCGCTTCCGAAGTCCTAAACGCTCCGAATCCCATTGGAATCTGTTGATTCGCATTCGGCATAAAAGCACAATAATAATTTCCTCCTGGCGCGGATGGCGTCATCATACTCCTGCCAAAATTATTAAAAACTCCCGGGAAGGGCACTTGCGAAAACGGTCTATTCATCATTTGTGGCGCCGAATGCCCGAAAAAGCCGCCATAATTCCATTGGGGACTCATCTGCGGAGCCATATAACACAAAGGCATGCCCATTTGATTAAATCCGGGGTTGAGAAAAAGTTGCGCAGATGCTTTGCTACTTTGCCCCGTTTGGGGAACTTGAGTTCCGACACTGCTCGGTCGTTGTGCTTGGAAATTTCCGTTATTTGAGATAATCGTGCCGGAAGAATCGAGTTGGATGCCATGTTGTCGGGCGAATTGCTCACAAACACTCATAAAGGGACCCTGGGCGCCCATAATTTTGGGTTCTTCTGGCGCCGAAGTTGTTGTTGTAGTGGATTTTTCATTTTTGGAAGACGTTTCAGCTTGAATTACGGCTGGAAATTCAACATTTTCTTCGAGATTGTTGTGATCCATGAAATTTCCGCGGTGCGAATGGGGGAAACGCCAATAGAGATCGTCAACTTTTGCTTTGGGAAGCATGTCATTTGCTGGGTACGAGTCGAAATCCTCACTTGGAGGCGGATGGTGACCCATATAATGACCCTGACGATTCCGATATGATGGCGGCGGAGGGTCTTTTGTGAAAAGAGCGCGTGGTTTGGAGTCACTTTCCTCAATTTTGTCTTCCGGGAAGGGAGGAGTTGGCATTTCCGAAGTTGTTGTTGTTGGAGTTGTCGTTAAAATGGTCGTTGGCTCAAGAGAAATCGGTTCTGGCGCGATCGTGCTGGGTTTTGTGTAAATTTTGGTCTTTGTATGGATGATATTTGTTTCATTTTCGAAGACATCCTTCAATTTTATCGCACATCCCGTCGAATTTTTGCCATCTTGCTCCTCAGACGAACAATCTTGCAGTCCAAAATCTTTCATTTTTCGTTGTTGATCCTCTTTTAATCGCTTTTTGTCGTCTTTTTCGACGACATTTAGCACATCCAGCGTTTTTGTGTCGCTATTTGGGCGTAATTCGTTCACAATTGACTTCATCCGGGCGAAACGTTGATCAATTTCGTCCGTTAACACAGAAATTTGCTCGTAAATTTTTCCGCAGTCTCTTCCGGCGTTCTGGCGACACAATTTAAGCTCTTGTCGCAATTCCTCCAAAGCGCGACGTTTGGAACGGGTAACGACATCTTTTCCCGTGGGGATTAACGGAGCCTCGCGTTCCGTGTGTTGAATGGGATCTAAATTCATTGGAGCAAAATCCGACGAAAGATCCCTTTTTGGTCGTGAAATTCTCGAATTTTTCCATTTTTTCTTGAATTTCGAGGGTTTTATGCTGCGTTCACTTCGCACGAGACGCGCCACCATTTCGTTGACAATTTGAACGGTGTCATCGGCGATATCTTTCACTTGTGGCACAACTTTTTTCTTTATTTCAGTCTCCAATGAGCCTTCGACGTTGTACAGGTGTTGGAAACGTTTCACCGCAATCGGAGTCGGAGTTGGTTTGTCTAAGAAAAAAAAATTTTTTTTAAATACTTACGAAAAAAAAATCCATGGAATTGCAATTAAAACTCACTGAAAATACTCGCTGAATATAAACCTGACCCGATTCCGATCAAGAAAAATACAAAACAGCAAATAAAGACGATGAAGCAAGTTTTTGACAACTTCGATGAAGCTGAAATAATTTTTTGTTTAAAAATTGGCACAGAAAATTATTTTTTTATTCTTGAACGAACCTTTTGCCTTTACTTGAGATAATTTGACTTTTACTGACATTTTTTAATTATTCATTAATTTTTTTTTTATTTTTTGCAACATTTAACTTTGCACTTTTTTATGTAATTTGATTGAAATTTGACACTTTTTGCTTATTACATTAATAAATTTATTTTTTTTTATGTCTTGGAATTTTTTCAATAATTTTTTTTTCTTTAAATTTTAAATTTTCTTATTTTTTTAATAATTTATTTTAATAATTCACTTTTTTATTTTATTTTTTTTTTAATTTCACACTTAGAAATTTAAATTTTTTTTAATATCCACAAATTATTAATTATTTTTTTATTTTTTTTTTCAGGTGATTTCCGAACAGTTTCACGACTCGACAGCTACTGAAGCAATTTTTGTAACTCAAAAGTGACTCAAATATGGTAATAAATTATTATTTTGTATGAAATTTTGTTTAAATCAGCATTTTTTGTGTTTATGTGTGTTAATAAGTGACAATATTATTATTATTTAAAGTTAATTACAAACAAACTGATTGAAATGGGGCGTTTGATGATTTTTTATTACCGGTATTCAAACGTTTTTTATGAAAAAAATAATCGAAAATGGGATAAAAGTGCATAAAAAATATTAAAAATAATTTTGGTAATTTTAAAAAATAATAATTAAATTATTTTGAAAAAAGAATTTTGTCCATCATCTTTAAAAATATTAAAAAATAATAAATAAATGAATAAATAAATAATTAATTAATTAAAAAAAAATAAAAAATAAATAAATCTTAAAGTTGAAAATAATTTACACATAAAATTTTTAAAAAAATATAAAAATACATTTTCACGAAATAATTAATAAATTAATTTATTCGTTTAAAAATTAATTATTATTTAATTAATTCTTAAATTTTAAACTATAAAACTTAAAAAAAATTATGAATTAATTATTAAATAAATAAATTTAATAATTAATTAAAAAAAATTAAATTAATTATTTAATTAAATCTAAAATTAAAAAAAACTTACACACAAAATTTTATTAAAAAATCAAAAAAAAAATTCTTTTACACGAAATAATTATTAAATTAATTAAAACTAACTTCACATGAATGAAAATCAATACCACAATAATGATACAATCGGACATTAAGGAAATGAAATTCAATCCAAAGTTAAACAACAAAAATCATATTTTTATTTATTGTGGTTGTCAATAAATATTATATAAAAAAATTGTCAACAAACATTATCAATTTATTTTTTATTTACAATTTTTTATACGTTTTCGTACTTTTTTTTTACAAAAACAAATAAATTCCGAAAATGAGTTGTCAAAGAATGTGCGAGCGTTTGTTTTACGTTTTTCGTGTGTAATCATAATATTAATAATGAATTTTATACGAAAATGTAGGTGAATGTTATACAAACACTTGATTGACCCAAAAACCAATTGAAGAAAAAAAAATACTCACCAATATTTGGCAGTTTTCACAAAAAATTAAAGAAAATGAATAAAACACTTTTATTATTTTTCTCTATTATTTTTTCTGTTTATTTAAATTATAATTTTTTGTTTTATAATTTTTGCATGTTCAATTATAATTCTTTCAATTTTTATTTTTTCTCATAATAATAATCAATTATTTATTATTATTATGTATATTAATTGTTATTCTTTTTGCTTTTTTTATTTATTTCTTATTATCATATTCAATATAATATATATATATTTATATATAGAATAATAATTAATAATGATAATTTATTTAAATAATCGACTAATATTTATTCATTTATTTATATTTCTTACTTTTTATTTAGTTTTCTTTATTTTTTCATTATATATAATATATATTTATTGTTATTATTATAATAATAGGCTACAAACTACTAGGATGTTAAATACTTTTTTATTTAAATTTATTTAAGTAAATTTTTGTTTAGGTGTTTTTTCATATTAATTTTAATTTTTATCATTATTTAATATTAATATTTTAAATTTTTAAATAACTTTTGAACTATTTACAATATTTATAACTTTATGATAAAATTTTGTAGTTTTTTTGTATTTGTATGTACAAAATAATAATAATAATATAATTTATAATAATAATTAATAAAATACTTTTTAATAATTTTTCATGTAAAAAATTCATAAAAAATATAAAATTGGTGGTTTAAAAATGCATCGCGACATCCATCGAAAGTGTGTTGTGTATGTTTAAATTATTTTTTTATTTTTTAAATTTAAAAAAAGTTGTGTGTTCTCCATTTTTTATTTTTTTTTAAATATTTATTTATTTATTAGAGAGAAAGACAAGGGAAGTGATGTAAAAATTTAACTTTTTTTGTTGTAAATGTGATGCAACTTTGTAACATATTGCAACATTGTTGCAAATGAAAATAAGTTTCTTGGTCCATGCCACATATTTTTAATTTATTTTATATTATTTTTTTTAATTCAAAGTTATTTTTTTAATAAATTTTTTTTATAGAGTAGTAAAATACATTTATATTCACTAAAGTTATTAGTTTACTTTTTTTTTTATTAATTTTACTCAATTTAATGACATTTTTGAAACCTATTTTATGTATTTTTCTATTATTTTTTTATTTATTTTATTTTAATTGCATTTTTTAGGCTGTGCCCTGTTTGTTTGTTCATAGCTGAGGGAAATTAGGGGAAATTTTTTGGAGATTAAGGTTTCAACTACCACAAAAATCTATCTTTCTAATTAATTTTGAATGACATTTATGCTTTTTTTTTATTGTTTTTAGTGCCTTTTGTGCTATTTTACTGGTCAGAACATGAAATTTAATCACAATTTATTATTTTTAAATATTTTTTTTCGTTAGGAAAGGGGGAAATTTTGATGCATTTTTCGTGTCTAATAGTTGTTTGTTACATTTTATGAATAAGAATATTTTTTAAATATAATTTGCACATCATCACAATTAATTTCTTTGCAGTTTTTCGACGATTTCTGACGTTTCTTAGTGTTTCGATCAGTCAAAAAGGGCTGCCAAGATGTCGTCATTGTTGGGATTGTTGCTTGAGCCACTGGATGGCGGCGTATTCAAGTCTGGCGGATCAAGGAATGACAGTAATTCGGTTGGATCGACCACGCTATCCGGTAACAGCTGAAAAATTTCAAAAAATTTTTATTAAAAATTTATTTTTTGTGCGAAATTTCAGTAAAAAACTTACATTCAAGTCACCTCCTGCCTCGCCATCGATAACGGCAGCGGGATCAAAGTTCAAATCCGCATTCAGATCGACGTCCGTGAGTGTTCCCAAGCTGCTCATGAGATTTTGCTGCATGTTTGCGTTATTGCTGATGTTCTGCGAGTTGTTCATCGGCGAGTTCATCATGTTTTGCGGTGAGTTCATGAGGCTTTGCGGTGAATTCATTATGTTGGCTGCCGGATTCGATGAATTTAGCAGATTTGTGGAGGAATTATTCGTGCTAGATGTGTGCTGGGGCGAGCTATTTGTGACACTGCTGTTCGAATTCGGGTTTTGATTCGTTTGATCGTTCGCGGGAGGAACGCTTGGAGGACCGCCCGGCGTGTGAGGTGTGTGGGGAGTGTGAGGCATCTACAAAAAATCGTAAAAAATTAACAAAAAATCATTTTAAGACCAAAAAAATTAATTTACCTGATCATTCAAGGACTTTTCCATCGCATTTAACGGATCCAATGAATTGACAGAGTCATTTAGATGCGCCAGCGGATTGACCCCATACTCGCCAGTGGGTGTTCCAGGCTCCTGTTTGATTGGATTTCCAAAGTTGTCGAATTGTGGTCGTTGGTTGTTGAAGCTGAAACGGAAAAAAATCAAAATTTATTAAAAAATTCTTTAAAAATCAAAAATTTTCAACTCACTTTTGTCCCATCATGCTGCCAGAAGCAATAGAATTCATGTCGGGACTCATATAGGGACTCATTGCCTGCAAATTATCCCATGATGGTAGCGCAGTGCTGCCCGGTGACATCACCTTGTAGAATTGTTTCGAATCCAAGTCAGTTTCTTGCTTGATTCCGTTGCCAGACAAGCCCTTAGCGAGCGATTTCCAGTTTCCTTGTGAATCTATGGTAAATTCATCGATGTCAGCACCCGAAGCCTTTATCGTGTTCATGATGCCCCACATGTACTGATCGATTTCAACGCCCTCCGTTAATGCGGGTTTACTAAAAAAAATAATTAATTTTATTAAAAATTAATTTAAAAAAAAAACAAAATTTTAAATTAAAATTAAATTTAATTTTTTTAAATTAAATTAAATAATTTTTAAATTAATTGGATTTTAAGATGAATTTTTTTTTAATTAAAAAAATATATTTTTAAATTAAAAAAAATAATTATGATTCATTTCATTCGTTTTTGAAAATTTATTTTAATTAAAAAAAGTTTTTTGTAAATTTATTTTAAATTTTTTACTTTTTTTAGTTTAATTTTAGTGAAAAATCTTTTTAAAAAAAAAAGTGTTTTGAAAGTATTTAAGATTTTTTTCTAATTTTAAATAATTTTATTTTATTTATTTTTTATTTATTTTTATTATTATTTTAAAATTTAATTTTTTAAATTTTTTTTTTTAAATAATTTTAGCTAAAATTTAATTTTAATTTTCAATTCGTTTTTTTTTTCTTTTAAGATTTAATTTTTATTCAAAGCTTGAAAGCGAAAAATCTTTAAAAAAATATATAAAAGATTTTTTACTAATTTTAATGAAATTTAAATTTAAAAAATTAAAATAATATTTTTTTACTTTAAATAATTTTATTTTTAATTTTAATTTAATTTAAAAAATTAATCAAATTTAAATTAATCAAAATTTAATTTTTTACTTACTTGCAGATAGGACATCGCCAATTACCGCGTTCGCAATTCACCTGCAGATAAGTTTCGAGATCGAAGCATTGAATGTGCTTGCAATCGTGACCACGTGCCGGAAGAGTTATCCTCTTATGCGTACTGCCACATTTCAAATAAACCTGAAAAAATTAAATTAAATTAGATAAAAATGTCAAAAAATCACAAAAAAAGTCACTTACCCTCACTGACTTCGGTTCCTGCGTCGGATCCGATTCGTTCATGGCATTCGGAGGAATTGCGCCACTTGCGAAGAACCGTTTGATCTTGGCGACCGAATGTTCTGTCGGCAGGAGATTTCGCCGCAACAACGTATCAAGCACGTGTCGCACTGCTGGTCGATGCACCAATTGAAGTACGAATAAATGGGACTGAAAAATAATTTTTTGTTAATTTTAATCGAATTTTTTTTAATGAAAAGGTGTGAAAACTTACACAACAACACGTGCTAACGGTAATTTGGATGGTATTTCGACCGGGTTGGCACACTTGTTTGAGATAAAGCGGTCGATGCGAGTTCTTGTTCTCGCCACGATCGATCTCGAGCGGATTCGAATTGGCGGAAACTTGAACGCTTGCGGGCCAATTTGTGTTCATTTGACGATCCTCGTGATGGAAACACTTGAGTTGCAGTTCCAGGTCGGAGCGAGACATTACCGTATTATATACAGTGGGTTTCAGTTGAAACACGTGATTGCTAACGGCGAGGTTGTGTTCGAGACGGAATGGCGGTAGGATTATGCCATCGCGCACAGGAAAAGTTAAACGTAATTCATCTGGTTCTACGGCGGAAAGAAGAGAGGAGTTAGAAAATGTTGCGAGAAAAAGGTAAAAAGTGCGGTAAAAAATTAAATTTGTTCAGTTAAATGTTATAAACTTTTTAAAAAATTAAAATTTTTATTTTAAAAAAGTAATTTTGGGTAAAAAAAAATAAAATAATTTTTTTTTAATATTTAATTTAATTGTTTTTTTTTTGTAAAAAATTTAAAAAATTAAAATTTAAAAATTAAAATAGGAAATTTGATTGGATTTTTTTAAAAATTGAAATTGATTTTATTTTAATTAGGTATTAAATTAAATTTAAATTTAATTTTAAATTTTTTAATTATTTTTTTTTTATTTTATTTTGAATTATTTTTTGTTTTACTCAAATTTAATTGCCTTTTAAATTAAAAATTTCAATTTTTTTTTTTTTTAATTAAATTAAATTATTTTATAAATAAAAATATTTATTTTTTTTTTAGAAAAATTCGTAAAAAAAAATTTTAAAATTATTTAAAAATAAAAAAAAATATTGTTGCTTTTTTTTTCTAAGAATGTATTTATTTTGCAGTAAAAATAAATAGAATTTTTAGAAAAAATTCTCTAATAATTAAAAATTATTAAATAATAAAAAAAATATTATTTATTATTTTAAACTGAAAAACTCGAATACTGAACAAATTTAATTTATTTCTGATCAAAGGAAACTTACTTTGAATAATATTTGGCTTGATATCTGGATTAGGACTAATGTACGGGGTCATTGACGAGGCGGGCGTTAGCGGAGGCGTCGGATTGCCAGGAACAGGACTGTGCTGATAGTTCATGCGTGCCGGATCGGGTTGCATATTTTGAAATCCCTGCATATTCTGGTAGCCGCCAGCTGCAGTAGCGTTACCATAATACTGCTGCGGATTCATTGGTCCTCCATTAGCACCCGTTCCAGCGCCTCCATATGGCGGCATTGCATTTTGTCTCGCTTGCGGCATCATCTGATTCGGCCCGCGTCCATACATGGGCCCACCTCTGCCCGCATACGAATTTTGCATGCCCATAGGAACATTTGGTTGCGTTTGCCCAAACGGCATCCCGGCGACTTGATTTCCCATTCCGCCATACATGCCGGCGCGTTTTTGCGCCGCTGCCATTTGTGGATTGGGATACGGGGTCATGCGACGTCCCGAATACCCATTTGCCATGCCTTGCATTTTCGCCATGGGCCCAAGTTGGTTCATTCCGTTCATTTGCGGATTCATTTGGGGATTCATCATTTGTTGTTGCATGCCGCCGCCCGACATGCCCATTTGTTGCATTTGCTGCATCGGGTTCATTTGGGGATGGTGTCGGGTATTTGTCGGATATCCTCCCGTACCTGCCATGCCATTCATGCTTCCCATGGAATTGCCGCCCATTTGCATCTGGGACATGCCGTTCATGCCAGCGGTGCCCATTTGGTTCATTTGTTGCCCCGCGCCGGACATTTGTTGCGCATTTGCCCAACTCTGACCCCCATTTTGGCCCATCATGTTGCTGCCGGCATGCTGCATGCCACCCATGCCGTTGTTCATCTGATTGTTGTAACCCATGCCTTCGAGATTGTGTTGATTACCTGTGGCAGCTACCATATTTCCAACCACCCCGCCACTCGTCGTCGTCTGCGTACTATTCATATAATTTTGATTATTCGCGTATTGTTGCTGCTGCTGCTGCTGTTGACTGTAATTATTGTTATTGCTGCTGCCGTTTAGCCCGCTACTGTTGTTGTTGTTGGTGTTGCCGTTCTGCATTTGCTGCTCGTTTCTTAAATATCCAGTTGACATTCCGCCAGCATTATTGTTCGAAGAGTCGTAATATTTGTCGCCACTGGTTACAAATTGCTCATAATTCAAATTGTTATTCGAATGGGTGTGATTTTCGTGTAGTCTTTGTTGTCGAACATTATTTCTGTTGTTATCATAACCAATTAATTGTTGATCAATTCCGTGCTTCTTTTGTTGCTTACTCGGCTCCCGTGAATTGTTGTATCCGGATGCAAGCGGCGAGCCCGTTTGAATGTTCATAGCTCAAACATTTTTTCTGCAAAGAAAAAAAAATAAAAATTATTAATATTATTTTTTTTTTTAATTTTAATTTTTAAAAATTTTTTAAATTTTTTATAATTCTGTATTTTATTATTTATTTATTCAATTATTATTATTTTTAAATATTTTTTATTTTTAACTTTTTATAATTTTTTTAATTTTTTTTTTTATTTTATTTTTAAAATTAATATTTTATTAAACTTTTTAATTTATTTTTTTTAAATGCGGTAAAATTTTTTATTTTAAAATATTTCCTCTTAAAAAAAATTTTCTTAAAATTTTCACAAAGAAAAGTCAAGTGACACAAGATATCAAATTATCGATTTTCACGACGAAAAATAAACAAAAATTACTTCCACGTGCAATTTGTACGTTCACAGGTTCAAGTAACGAATAAAAAAAGAGTTATCATGACTTTTAGTAGAAAGCGCAGAATGAAAAGTTGGTAGAAAGCGGTGAAAAAGGATAAAATAACATCACGAGTGGGTGTTGAATACATTTTAAAAGGTTAATTTAATAAAGTGATCCAGAATTGAAAATTTGCGATAAATAATGTCAAGAGTTCTTTCCAGTTCATTTTTTTCGTTATAATCGCAAAAATATGTGGGATGAGAGATTTGACCAAAAAATCCATTAAAATTAGAGATTTTAATAGAAAATTTTCAATCATGAAGTTTTAGGTTTTTTTTTTGATAAAATAAATTTTATTTAAATAGATTTGTGGTCAAAAAATAACTTAAAAATTCATAAATATTAAAAATTAAGTCGAAAGTTAAATTTTGTCAGAAATTTTAAGTAAAAATATTTTTTTTTTTTTTGTAATTGATCATCTTAAAAAATTATTTTTTTATTTTTTTTTTTTAATTAAATTTTATTATTTATTTTAATTATTTTTTTTATTAAATTTTAATTTTTTTATTTTAAAATTAATTTTTTTTAGGCTTTTAAAGTATGTTTTATTTTTTTTTTTGTTAGGAAAAATTAATTAAAATTTAATTAAATTTAACTTTTAAAATAGATTTTTTACCAATTTTTGTACAAAATTTCACAAAAATTTAAAGTTTTAACAAAAATATTAAATTTTTAGTAAAAAACATCTAAATTTTTTAAAGTGAAAGCTATTATTTTTTTTTTTAATTTTCAACTTGAAAATTGTCAAAGCTACAAAACTTTAATAAATTTAAAAAAGAACGAATAAATTTTCGATGAATTCGCCTATAAATATTTTTTTGACTAAAATTATTTTTTTGTGAAATTTTAATTAATTTCTTAAAATTCTATCAAAAAAATTGCCAAAATTTCTTGATTTTGTCAAAATTTTATTTAAAAAGTAAAATTATTTTTTACTAATTTTAATTTCTCAAGTCCTTGAACTTTTTTCAACTCCATTCAAAATTTCCACAAAAAATCTTGAAATCCAATTTTCTGACTTCAATTTATCTGTCAAACTCCATAAAAGTCGAAAATTCGAGTTTTCTAAATTTTATTTCGCAGTCACTTGTTGAAACCAATCACTTTCACCCTTCAACACTAACAAATCCAACACAAAAATGAGCAGATTGAACACATGTAAAATCGGTTCATTGAAAGATAATCACATCTCTTCAATTTATTTTTCTTTTCTTTTGCTATTTTTCACAATCGATAGAAGAATTATAATCCGTTGATGCCATTTCCCTACGTTTTTTTTTGTTTGAACAACATATTCGCCATATATATTAATGTCCATCCCGGAAAATTGTCAAATTCAATTTTTTCGCAGAAAATTTATCGACATCGAAGAACATGCATCAAAATGGGGTTATAATACAATAGGATCAAAGTGATTGCCATTCGAATTTTTTTTTTGCGTCGTACGATGATGAAGAGCGTCTTGTTGTCATTTTCTGGCGAATTTTATCGACAAATAAAAGAAAACACAGTATTAATGCGACGAAAAAATAGGGTGCGAGTGAAATGGGGTTTTCCGGATGACAACAGAGGAGAAAAAAGGACAATTCCCTTTTTTTTTGATAATATTTTTCCTCATTTTGCTATTTTTTGCCGCTTTCATGGCCTAGACAAACACACGACGCACAAAAGAAACTGTTTGCTCAATTTTATTCGGCTCGATTTCTGAATGAATGATGATGATGTTGTGCGTTTGCTGCGTAAATCATGATGATATGTCTCTCCGCAACATAATTTTTTGCCGTATTTTTCGGCAACAATAGAATTTTTTTTACGTGTCCCGAATGAAAAGCCGATAAAAAGTGTTGTCGGTGACGCCATCATTGAAAAAAAAAATCTCGTTCGTCAAGATTTATCGTAGGTGGATTTTTTTTTCTTTGTAAGTAGGCGACAAAAGGCGTTGATATTGCCTCCCGAGGTGCCGAGACGCCTTCAATAATATAATTATTTGCTTATAAATTAACCACGGACGACATGCAAATCCCTCCATATTTCACAATAATTCTCATTAAATAAAAATAAGAAAAAAATTTCTTACTAATAATGGACCGCCAATATCGGAATTACTCCGTTTGCTCATTAATTCGGAAAAATTTAACGCAAAAAAAAAATATTAATTCACGGAAGACGAGGACGACGACGTTGGTAATTAAAATTAACATTCTGGTTCATTTCACGGGTGGCGGCAACTCCCACCCAGAAAAGGAACCTGTTGTAACTCACACCGTAATTGTAAACACAAGCAGGTCATAAAAATTAAAAGGAAAAACCGAAGTAATTTTCGTCGCCGAAGATGATGAGAAAAAAAGAAGGAGAAAAAAATAGAGACGAAAAAAAATCTCATAAAAAGACAAAGAAAGTTGCCTATTCTACACTCAATCGCTCGTAGGTAAAAGGTAAATGAAATGTAACAAAGGTAGTTGTGGCAACATTTCGCTACTTTTTTTGCTTTTTTTCCTTTTAGATACAAAAAATTTTTCATGCCAATAAAAAAAGCATTTCAGACGATCATCAGTGAGATGAGACGACAGTGGAATGGAAAAAGTTTACAAATTTTATGTCAGGAATTATTTTTTTTCGGTTTGAAGAGGATTTCTTCGAACATCAGAAGGTCTAAAAGTCTCTCCGTAAAAAATAATTAATTTTTTTTCATGAAGATTTAATTTTCCCTTTTTTTCTATGATTTTTTTGATTAATTTCCATCAACAATCCTATTTTTTTTATCGCGTTCCAGAAAAAAAAAATTATTTTGAAATGTCTTCCTTAAAATGAAATTTTGAAAAAAATTTAAAAAAAAAATCGGAAAATTTAATATTTATTAAAAATTTTAATAAATTAATATTTTTATTAAATTTATAATTTTTTTAAAAGTTTTTGAAAAATTAAAAATTCATTCGGAAGTCATACTCAAAATAAAATTTTTAAAAAAATTAAAAAAAAAATGGATAATTTAATGTTTATTAAAAAAATTATTATTAAATTTATTTATTTAAATTTAATTTTTATTAAATTTTTGAATATTTTTCAAATTAAAAAAAATTAAAAAATTATTTAAATATTAAAAAAAAAATTATGACGAAAAATCATTGAAAACTCTAAAATCAAGTCAAGTCTTTCGAATCTGATCTTTAAAAATTATCATTTTAAAAAAATTTCTGAAAATCTTAAAAATAATTTAAAATTTTTGCCAATTTGGACATTAATGTGAAAAATTCATGGAAAATTCACAAAATTATAAAAAAGGAAAAAAGGAAGAATTTAAAAAATTCTAAAAAATAGAAAATTTATTTGAGTGAATTTATTAACTTAATTTTTCTAAAATTTTTAAAATGTAAAAATTAATGAAAAATTCGGAAATTCTTTAAAAATTTTGAAAAATAAAAAAAAATTGAAAAACTTGGAAAATTTATTTTATAAATTATTTTTTTACTAATTGATTTTAGAAAAAAAAAATTAATAGAAAATTTGCTGAAAATTTATTTTATTAAATTTTATTTTAAAAATTTGAAAAATCTTGAAAATTTAATTAAAAAAAATTATTACAATTGAATTTGTAAAAATTTTTCTAAAAAAATCTTAAATTTATGCTAAATAAAAAATTACTGAAAATGTTAGAAAATCTTAAAATTTAATAAAAATTCGACGAATATTTGAGTTAACATTAAAATCCATTAAAATTATTAAAAATACGACAAAACTCGACTATTAATTTTTTAAAACCTTCAACTTCATTTCAACTTTCCATCATTCTTTCCACAATATTTTTTGCTACTTTTTTTTGTTGCTTCATCTCATGCCACACACCACTTTCCTCATATATTTATTAAGTTCACCATTCTTCGCAATGACTTTTTTGCTTCTCCACAGAACTTTTTAGCAGCAACAAAAAACATGAAAAATTTATATAAATGACACACGAAGCAGGCAGGCAAACGGGAGCGCACTGTGGTAACGTTTAGAAAATATAATCGGACCAACATTGTCGTGAACATGGGACCACAATAAATGGAAAAAATGACAAAGAAGCGACATTACGACAACGAACCCGACAACGAGAGCGACACAACGAAGAAACAGAAGAAGAAGAAGAAGAAGCAAAAAAAAAAGGAAAATGTGGAAAATTGTACCTGATGCGGACCAAAACATTCATGGATATATTGGATATATATTGCGACAACACACAATTTTTTTTCTACAATTTTCCTTTTTTTTATATATTTATTTTTTTTTGTTCTCTCGTTATGTGGAAAAAATGCCCATCCACCCAACTCGGAGCTCTGCTCTGTAAAATAATGTTGGAAAATGTATAATAATGTCCATATTATTCGCAAAAGAGAACTTTTTTTGTGTGTTGTATAAAATAATAAAAATGCCGTAAGCCGTAATAATGGAAAATAGAACACAGACTCACTCTGACGGTGAAGTTTTCAGTTTTTATTTTTTTTTTTGTTTATTTCGCAAGTACTTCGTGTGCAATGATTATCATTTTTTGTGTTGATATTTATTTTTTTTAAGTATTTTTCGCAGCGATAAAAAAAAATATGGAAAAATATTAACTCGAGAGGAAAACATCTTCGCGTCAAATCAGGTCAAAAGTTCCACACAGAGAAAAAAAAGTTTAGTGAACCGTCCTTCCAGTATCACGTCGGTTCGATCAAAAAAGGGGTCAAACTACTTCAAGGAAAAAAATTCGTAACAATGGCAAAATCAAAAGAATTATTCCAGTAAAGTACCGAGAAGAAGGTGAATAAGTGGTCTAGACATGTTTTTGTGTGTGTGTTTGCTTTTGATTTTGACGTGGCGCGGAAAGGAATGAAGGAACAAACGGAAGTCGATACTTGAGTGATTGTCCCTCATGTGTGTGAACCCTCGAGTTAGTTGTAACGGTACAAGGAAGCGATCGATGGAGTGGAAGAATAATTGTGGTAGTAGTTGATGAGATGCTCATTAACTAATGACGGATTAAAGAAGATATTTGAGAAGTTGATTTGAGAGTTTTTGATCAAGGTTTAAGGGAAAGTGGGATTAATTTTATTAACAATTGAGTGAAATTTTTATTTGAAGTCAATTTTTGTATATTTTTTTTGTTCAATTGAATGGAAAAATCAAAATTAATTTTAAACAATTATTTTAATGATTTTTTTATTTAATTAATGTAAAATGAATTTTATGAATTCTAATAAAATTTATTAATATTAAATAAAATTTTTTTAATAAAAATTTTAAAAAAATTATTTTTCAGTTTAAATTTAAGAAAATTCTTATCTTAAAAAATTTTAATAAAATATTTTTTAACATTATTAATTTTTTAATTTTATTATTTTATTTTTAGCAAAATTTAAAATATATCAAAAAATATTTTTTTTAATTAATTCAATTTTTAAATTAATTTTTTTCAATTAAAAAATTCATTATTAATTTAATTTTTTTTAAATTTTTTATTTAATTTTTTTTGAGACAATTAAATTTTTTTTTTAATTTAATTAATTTTTTAGTTTTATTTTACTTTTTGATTTTTTTTAGCTATTTATTTATTTATTATATCGAAAATATTTTTTAAATTTTCAGAAAATTCAATTAATGTGAATTTTATTAAATTTTCAATTTTAATTTTTATTTAAAATTGATTAATTATTTATTTATTAAAATTTAATTTATTTCTGTTTTTTAATTTTTAAAAATTTTTAGCTTTTTATTATTATGATTTTATGATTTTTATTTTATTTTATTTATTTTTATTTTCTAATCCCCTTAAAATCTTTTTCAATTTCTCACGATTTTAAGAAAAAAAATTTTTATATTGAAAAATTATTTAAAAATATTTTAAGCTCAAAATTAAATTTAAAATATTCTTTTTTAAATTAAAATAATTTTCTTTATTTTATTTTACTTTAAAATTAAATTAAATTATCAAAAATTAATTAATTTGCTCTTTTAAAATAATTTTAATTAAAAAAATTACTTTTTGACAAAATCCCGACCAAATTTTAATTAAACGGAATTTCGAGGGGTAGAAAAATCCGCTGGCATGTCATTGCCGCTTTATTAAGTTCACAATTTCAAAAACAAATCTGCAATAAAAAGAGACACCTTTCATCACATTTTAATCAAACACAAGATTAAAATTTGTGTAAATACATTAAAACCTGCCTCCTGCTGCTTCATTACAATGTACTCCTCGACATTTTATTCAAAATAGCAGCAAAAATGCCAGAAACTGGTTTCCATATGCAAAATTTGCATCATGACGACGACAATCCAGCCAAATCAAAATTAATCCAGAACAATTAGGGAGTGGATTGGACCATTTGTCGCCGAAACGCTCATATATTGCGACCTCCTTCGGTGCCGTGTCGTCACTAACGGTTATTAATAAATTTTTCCGGCCGCAATTTCACAACTACATCAATCATTGAGCAACTTTCACTCGTGTTTTCTTCGATTTACAACAAAAAAAATTAAAAATTATCGCGTGGGATGAGAAATCACTCAAATTTTCCTGTTTTATTAACCCCATGATGTCATTCATAATGAAATTTGAAACTGAAGACTCTCGTATGGGTGCGATTATGATTTTCATTTCACAATATTTCATTTTATTATTACGATAATCCGATGTCGCATACAGGAGCAAGTACTTATATAACAACAAAAAAGCAGTCCCCTGTTTTTCTTTTTTTTTTACACAAACACATGACAGACCGAAAAAAATTGTTGCGTTTGTCGTGTAAATAAATATCATTTTGCATGCAATGACGACGACGACGCCGAACAACGAAATGAAATGCAAAATCAATGAAAAATCCCTTGTTGCCATTTAAAGGGGACAGTTTTCATGCAAAAAAGCGAGAGAACGAGAGAATGGGGACGCTTTGAAAAATCGAATCGGAATCGAGTGATGACGCAAAAAAAATGTATTTCTTCCCTTCTTAATACACTGTTGCATTTGTTTGCAGATTCTTTTGTTATATAACGAAAGCGACGCGACTTTGGGTTTTTTCTCATTTTTTTCAAAGAGATAAGGGTGCTACTGACTTTTTTTTCTGTAGGTGAAGGCAAATTCAATTTTAGAAAATATTTTTCAATATTTTTGTTTACAAATAAATTTTTGTTGAAAAATTTTTATTTAATTTTTTTTTGTAACTTAACAATTTAAAAATAATTTAATTTAAATTAATTAATTAGTCATTTTTGATGGAAAAAAATTAGAAAAAAAAATTTTGAATAAATTTTATCGATTTTTTCGTACTCTTTTAGTTATATTTAATCAATTAAAAAATATTGACGCTGTCCCAATTTTTCTATTTTAATTTTTATCTATTGCCCAATTTGAAAAATATGTGGATAAAACATGAAAAATTCAAAAAAAATTACAATTGTTATTTTTATTTTAAAAATGTTTAAGAATTTTTTTATAAGTTTTTTAATTTTTATAAAAATATAATTTAAAAAAATTAGTATTTAAACGTAAGTTTTCTTCGTTAAAATATATTTCCTCATTAAAAAATTAAATATTAAACATTAATTATGATTTTATTTAAATTTTATTAAAAAAATTAATATTAGTTATAATAAAAATTTGCATTAAATAATAATTAAATTATTAAAAATATTAAAATGTAAAAAAAAAATAAAAACGATAAAAAATAATAAAAAAAAATTAAATAACTCAAAATGTATAAAATAATATCAAATTTTAAGAAATTCTCCAGATTTTTTTTTGTTTTTTTTTTTAAAAGATATTTATAACGAAAGCGACGCGTTTTTTAGATATTTTTAATAAATATTTTTATTTATTTACACTTTTTTTGAAAAATTTATTAGAATTGTTCAGAATTAATAACTGTAAGGATTTTTTTAATTTTTTTTAATTAAATAAATTTTAATAAAATTAAAATTAAAATTTTTTTTAATTAAAATTTTTAATTAATTATTTTTTTTAATTGTAAAATATTTTTAAAAATATTAAACAGGTTACAAATTAATTTTTTCTAAAGGTTGTTTTTAATTTTTAACTATAAAAAGTGAATAAATTGCCAAAATTTGAAATATTTTGAAAAATTGCATTTGCCTAAATAAGAACAAAGTAAGCTAAATTCAGCAGTAATCTCACAAACAAAGAAAAATAGAATAAAAAAAAGAAATTGAAAAATTCTAATAAATTATTATTTTATTACCAAATTCGAATAGAAAAATGGGAAAAATAGTGAAAGGGGTGCAAATCGACTCCATTTGTCACAAAAACGCGACTAAAACGAGGTTTTTTATGAACTTCTCGATCCCATAAAAAAACTGCGTCATCATTGGAAGCGAGTGCGTGGGTGAATCATTTTCATAAATTCATTGACAGGTCAATAATTTTCCATGTTTTTTTTTGCAGCCCATCACCACCCCCTCACACACGATGACGACGACAACCGTACGTCGAATAAATAGGTTATTTTTGCATCAAACAATATCATTATTGCTATTATTATTAGCATTGATGCCCACTAGAGTGAAAACTGGAAAGGCAGAATTGCAATTGTTTCATTGGCCTCCTACACACCGTACGACGAGCCGGAATAATCGATATAAATAACGAGAGGAGATGCATGGCAAAAACATAAATGGACATAATTCAATAAATTGTGTATCAATTGTATTTGATTAACTTACATCTGTGTGCGGAGCGGAGTTTCTATGGATGGACGTTTGCAATTGTTCGGCGCTGTCTATGCGGCACAACGGTAGGTCTCTCTATTTAAAATAATATTTTGTGGTGCATTTATGGCATTTAGCATCCCTTTCATTGTTGCTCAGCATATTTCTGAAGTACATGAAAGCAAGGGTGCAAAATGTAACGTTGCAACGGAGAGTGAGAAGTAATGAATAGAAAGTGAGTTAAGTAGTTTTGGTTGATATAGGAACATAATGGAGTGTGGATTTACAAGAGTTATTTGGACTCTTGAAAGGAATTTCTTTGGATTTTTGTCATTTTTGTGGAAAATTTTATTCGGCAAGTCAATTTTTTGTGAGAAAGTGAGCAGTTTTTTGGCAATTGAAGGAAATTTCAATAAAAATTTAATAAAATTTTGAATTTCTGCAAGAATTTTAATCAATTTCAATTTTTTTTTGGGAAAGTTTTAGTCAGTTTATAAGAATTTTTAAACAATTTTTGTATATTTTTAACTTTAAAAAATTTTTCAAAAAATTTTTTTTTTAATTTTTGACAATATTAAATAAAAACCTCCAACTTTCATGTTTTGGGAGGCAAAATTAATATAAAAATTGTAACAAAAAAAAAAAATTTCTACAATTAAAAAAATTAAAATTTTCTACAATTTTTTAATAAATATTTTTAGTCGATAAAAATCCTTTTTCTATAAAAAAAAATGTGAAATTCGAAATTTTTACTAATTTTTGGGAAATTTTTTAAATTTTTATAGGAAAATTTTTAAAAATTTACAAAAAAATTCAATGAACTTTTAATTTTTTTTAAATTAAATTTTGCTCAATAGATTTTAATTTTTTTTTTGCGATTTGTCGACTTTTAGTAAGTTTTTAATTTTGTCTCCTTAAAATATTTTGACTCCATTAATTAATTTTTTTTAATTAATTTAATAATTTTTGACTAAAAAATCATAAATTTTTATCATTTTAATTTAAATTTTCTTTGCTTTTTGATATTTCAATTTGATTTTTTAACCAAAATTTGCATTTTTTTAAAATCGTTTTAAAGGAAATTAAATTTTATTTTTAAAGTTTTCAAATAAATTTTACGAAATTTTAAGCTTTAAAAATTAATTTTTGATCAAATTTTATAATTTTCATCAAAAATTCATTTTTTTTTGCTTGCAATTCTTAAAAAAAAAAATTGAAAAAAATATATTTTTATCTAATTTTCCCTAAGTTTCTAATTTTTTAATTAAAAAATTTTTTTAATAATAAAAATTTTATATTTTGCATTTTTAAATGATTTTGTTGAAGAAAAACTGAACTTTTAAATTTTTTTTATAAATTTTTGTTCAATTTTTAAACAATAATTATAATTTTAATCGAATAATTTTACTTTGAAGTCAATCAAAAAAATTTTTTTTTTTTAAATTTAGAAAAAAAAATCGACTAAAATTTATTTAAATATCCCCCAAATTGCCATTTTTCAGCCTTATTCACAAAAAAAAAGAAAAATCTCTCACCGAAAAAACCGGAAGCTTTCCCACTTAATGAAACACCATCCATTTCAACCTTAATAAAGTTCTAGCCGAGTCGCATGAAATCTACCAGTAACGAGTGACCACCTTCCGTGACACGCCAACCTTGGTTTACACACTCCATTCATTCCATTTAAATGTGATACGCTTTGCCATGCTTTGCTTGTTTTTGTGTGTGTTGAAATCATTCGGTCCCTTGATGATTATACGAAAACGCACACAGGACCCAACCGAACAGAGAACAGGCAAATAATAATGATTTTAATTACAAATATAACAAATGTTTTACAAACAGTACGTTGTTGTCAAATAATATAATCACACATAAAGAGACAATTGCCAATGACTCCTCTCGCTAGGAGGGAGTTTTCGTCGCCGTATGTGAATTTCATAATAATAATTTTTGATTATCTGTCGGAGGGAGTGGGAGAAGCTCGTTTTCAAAACCGACACCGAACTATATTTTATCATCATTTCATTGTTTAAATTGATTTGATAAATGGTCTATGATCTACTCTTCGCAATCGTCTCGTTCCCCGGTCTGTCATCATCCGAGTCGTCTCTATTTGTTTAGAAAAAAAAATTCTTCGGCGTAATAATAATAATCATCGCCATCAAAATTCCCCTCTCTCTCTTGAAAAATAAATTTTTGAAAAATTTTATGGACTCGATTTAAACTCGTTCGTCGTCGTCGCTTGAAACCGATTAATAAATGTCATTGTACAGTTTCCCTTTTTAATGAACACAAAACAAGGGGGCTTTCTCGTCGTCTCACGTCTTTTTTCTTGCGTCGTGACCTTTTTTGTTCCGTAAAACGCTTTGAATAAAAAAAAATCGTTTCTTTTGACGAACGAAGGAGCGAGATGCGATGAAAAAAAGTCATTTGTCATGATGAGCGCAAAGACGACGGGATCTGAATAGAAACGAACAAAAAATGTTTATTTTGTTTATTGGTGAAGAGCGTAAGGAGATGAGGTTGCTGCCTTGCTTGGATGAGAGTAAAGGGAGATGAACAAATGCGTAAGTTTTTGATTTATTTTTACACGAATTTGTGATAATTATGCGGAAAGATAAGTGGAGAAGGGAGCGTTTTTTCTTCATTTGTTCGCCTTTTTTGTGCTGTTTTTATGAAGATGTGAGTTGAATGGAACCAACAAATTTGGGTTTGAACAATTTAATTTAAACTTTGATGTCTTTGTATTTATTTTTTGTGAGGTAAAAGTTTTTCGTTGTCCTTAAGTTTTATTTTTGGATCATTAAAAATATGCTTTTAATTAATTTTAAATGAAAATTTACTTATTTTTTTATTATTTAAAAATTTGTCGTTTTTTTTATTAAAATTTAATTATTTTTTTGAGCTTTATGATTTAAACGTGGATTTAAAATTTTTTTAGTTTAAATTAAAATAATTTTATTAAAAAATTTAAAATAATTAAAAATAAAATAAATTAAAAATTATTTGATAAAATTTATGTTAGAAAGTCAAAATTTGTGATGAAAAACATCCTTATTTTTATGAATAAAAAGGGTAAAAATAAAAAAAGTCAATATTAATTTTAACATTTTTAATAAATTAAAAAATTTCAAAAAATTTAATTTTAATTTAATTTTTAATTAAATTTTAATTAATTTAATTTAATTAATTTTTATTAATAATTAATTTAATAATTAATTTCATATTTAAAATAATAATTTATTTAAATATTTTAATAATTAAATTTTTAATATTAAATTATTTATTAATTAAATTTTATTTTATTAAAAAAATTTTTAATAAATTTTTTAATTTTTTTATTTTAATTAATAAATTTTTAAACCAATAAATTAAATCATTTTTATTTTAATTAATTAATTAATTATTTTTATTATTTTAATTTTCTAAAAATAAATAATATTTATTTAAATATAACAAATTATTTATTAATTATGAGATATTTCAAGTAATTTTTAAGAAATTTTTAGAAATTTATTCAAATTATTTGCTTCAAAAATTATTTTTGAGCCTTTAGAACATTTTTAAAAATCAAAAAAAAATAAAATTATTAATTTAGACCTCAAAAAATTTAAAATCCAATTTTTCATGCCTCAAGTCCTCAAAAACACAAAAAATCCCCTTAAAAATCTCCTTAATTGACCTAAAACCCCTCACTTGATCCCATAAACCACTCCTCAAACACGACTCAACAATGCCTCAAAATTCGTCTCGAACACATCATTTACATATTCAAATAGGTATGTAATGAAATCCGGAGACGAGACTTATTTAATATTGTTACACTTAACTTCACAAAACTCAACCACAAAAATTAATTCGTCATAATGTGTCAGAGATTCCATTTAACCCGACATTAAACGCTATTTCTCTTCAACTTCTAATAAAGTAAATAAAAAATTAAATAGAAATTCCTTCCTTTCTTCTTCTTCTTTCGTCGTTCCTTGAGACGTAGAATATTTAAATTTTTAAACATTTTTTTGAATAATAGTATATGTCAAGTTTCAACCCTTTTTAATTTTGTATTCATGAGATTCTTAAGTACTCCGAGACACAAAAAAAAAAGATTTATTTCATTATAAATAACAACAATCATCATTCAAATCAGATCAAAATCTAAGTAAGGAATCAAGCGTAACGAATTACTATTAATCAACAAGGTAAATACTCATTTTGTCGGATATTATCTGGTTTTTACCTCCTCATGTGTTATGTGTGTGTGTCGTTGTCAACATTGTCACCGTATAAATCACAAAAGGTGCAAATATGGGGTGAAATATGAGTTCAACTGACTTTTTGATCGGAATCTCTTTTTTTTAAAGGTCATGATGTTTGTTTCGCAAACATTTTGAAATTTGAGCTTTTTTTTAATTTAAAAAATAAATTTTTAATTGATCAGATCGCACGGAATCAACCAAACAGTTTTCCAGTTTATTAAAAAGCATAAGGTACATTTAACGCATAAGTACTTCAATTAACACATAGTGTAATCTGTTCATCTGTGTTCGCTCGGTGAAGCTGCATGTCTGCCATGCATGAACTGCACATGAATCGGAAATAATTTTCCGCGCATACGCTTTCGGTACGTAACCGATTCGGCTGTACGGTATGTATGGTATACGTATACGGTACGTACGTAGAGTCAGATGTTTCGTTCATTTTGTCGCTACGACGGGATTTCAACACCTTTCTATAGCAGCTATACGGTATGGTACGATGAGAGAGTTTGAGAGAGCCTCTCTCTCTCGTGAAAATCGGTAAAAAGGGAGCAATCATAACATATGTCTGTATTATCAGTACAGGCTCTAGCTTATGATATTGTAATAATAATCGTTCGCTCACACCAAACCAAATAAAAAGTTCATGACATAATCGTAATTTTCTCACAGATTATTATACTAGTGGTTTGGGTATAGATACTGCCGTATAGCCGTACTCCCCGTAGGTGTATGGTACGGTACGTGTATATGCGGTATGTACTGTAGGGTAAATTGTTGGTAGGTATGAAAAAAGGTTCTGTATGCTTCTGATTTTTTTTTGCGCTGTACTTGGGGGGGTTTTGGTGCTGCTTCTATTCTTCGTTCTTCTTCTTGTTTTATTTTTTTTTTACCTTCGTTGTCTTTCTTCTTCATCTCTTTTTCTGTATCGTACCGTACATACCGTATATGTGTGTTTACTTTTTTTTTGCACATTTACATTTTTTTATTTTGCCATTCTGTTCGTATCGATGCCATGCCATGCCATATCTATCCATGTTAACAGAGGCAGTTGTTGTTGTCGTCTTCTTTATTTTATTATATTGTTGTACAAATGGCAACGAGCGAATACGGTATACGTGATATTCATGTCAAAGTACTCTTCTTCGCTTCTTTTTCCATTCTCGCCAAATATCCTGTGAGCCAACGTACGACGAAAAAAATGTTATAAGGTTAGACGACTCGAAGGCAAAAGCAAACACAAGCACTTGTTAATAAATTATTGTCTTCTATGTCGTACCGTAACTGTACCGAAGGACGTTCGACGACGTTCATTTTCAGGAAAATTGCTTTTTCCTCCATCGTTGAATTTTTCGCTGCTGCCGCCGCCACATTGCGGATCAATTAATTAAAAGTCAATTAAACAGAGTTAAAAAAAAAAAAGTAGCGTGACATGACACAACATGCTTAGTTGCGACTTTAAGCAGATTATACCCCTCGGATCGTCCGTAACAACAACAAACATGCGAAAGGTGTCAATTTTCCATCATATACACGTCTTTAGATATTATTTGATCAGTCAATCGCATGCTTAATCGGATCATTGTCAACACTCACTTTACGACTCGCGTGCTGTGCGAGTTGCTCTTTAAACGTTAAAACAAACATTTTTAGAAAGAGAGACACGAGATATGGAATAATAATAGATTTTTTTCTCGATCCGATTTGACTGTTATGAATGAAGCGATATTGATATTCAATATTTGATAGTTTTAACAGATATGAGACACAAAATTTATTCAATCGATTAATTTGATTAACTTGTTTTTTTTTTGGTTTTGTGATTTTAACATGATGATTCGGAGATAGCGGATGGAGAAATGATGAAAAGAAGCCACTGGATGTCACTTCAATTAACCTTTTTATAGGTAAGGCATTCACTTTTATTGCTTTTTTAACGTTTTGTTGTCACTTGTGAGTCGTTGAAGGTGTCAAGTTGCTTAATTTTGAGCGATTTTTTGGGTGATTGATTATTTTTGATTGATTTTTAGATCTTTTTTTGGGTGAAGTTTAGTTTTTGTGGTTGATTTGAAGCTTTGAAATGGATTTCAAATTTATTTAAAATGAAATTTAGAAATTTTATAATTCTTTTAAAAAGCTTAAAATTTATCATGAGCAAATTTTTTGAATTTATAATGAAATATTTTCAGTTTGAAAATTATTTTTTGTAGAAAATTTGGGATATTTTTTGGTTTTATTAAAAATGGTAAATTAAGCTAAAAAAAAATAAATAAGTTTGATTTTCAAATTTTAGTATTAAGGAAATAAAAAAAAATAAAAATATTTAATAAATGACTTTCATTCTCCAAATTTTTGTCAAAAAATAAAAAAAAAATTTTTAATTAATTATTCAAAATAATTTTAAATTTTTTTTTAACATTTTTTAAAAAATATATTTTATTTAATTGATAAAAAAATATAAAAATCTATTTTTAATTAATTAAAAATAATTAAAATTTATAAAAAAAAAATAAATTATTTTTCTCACTAAAAATAGTAAAAAAAAATGATAAAATCTATTGATTTCATAAAAAAAACTAAAATTTATGATTTTTTATATTTTTTTTATCAAAATTTTATTCAAAACTTAAAAAAATATCAAATTTAATCCGAAAATCTTATAAAAATTAATTTAAAAAAATTTAGCGCACGAAATCGAAAAATATTAATTAAAAAATAATAATTAATTATTTAAAAAAATATTAAAAATTTATTTTAAAATATTTTTTTATTGATATTGTAAAATTTTTAATTAATTTTTTAAATATTTTTCATTAATAAAAAAAGGAAAAATTTGTTAATTTCATGAAAAAAATTAATTTTTTTAATATTTTATCTTTAAACATATTTTTTTCATTTTATTCAAAATTTCGAAAAATATTTAATTAATCTGAAAAAATTTAATAAAAAAATTAAGCGCAGTGAATTAATCAAAAAATATTTATTAATTAAAAAAAATAATTAAATAAATTAATTAAAAATCTTTAAAAATTTCATAATTCAACGAACAAAATTTAAAAAGGTCTATGAACGCCATTGAGCATCATCATCACCATCAGCATTGCGTCTCCATAAAGACGACACTCGACAACAATATAATCGATCAATATCATTTTTGACCATGTCTGACTTCAACTTTACTCTCGCACTGCACACTCGTTCCCGTCTGAGTGCTTTTCAATAAAACATTGATTGCTGTTAATTACGCACAGACTCTCGCTCACGTTTGGCTGTACACAAAATTTATTAATCCATTTATTAATAAAAATACACAAAAAGTCGTCTCTGTCGACAAATAAAATTAATATTTAATTCATAACTGATGACGAAAATGAAACGAAAATTGTCCAAGCGATGCCACCAACAAACAAACAACTGAGGGACAAAGCAGCAGAAAAAGTGTTTAATTGAAATTTTTATTTGATTTAATTTCATCATCCGATCATTTCACTCGATTAAGTGCATCGACTGGGCGCCTCCATCAATCATGCTCGGTCTTCACTCGGCTGTTGTTGCGTCTGCCCTTCGACAATAATCTGATGTGATCTGTTTAACAACCACAATTATCTAGATGATTTATCATCAAATGTTTATTGAATTATTACATTCCGTGTCGTCGTCGTCGTGGTCGTCGTGCAAACAAAACGGACAGAAAACGAACAGAACGAGAAGTAAATAAAACTCCTACTTGTTGTGCCTGAAACGGACTTGAAACATACAAAAGAGAGACATTAATTACATGTTGCAAGTACGACGCAGTGCAGCGAAGTGACAAATGCAAGACCTTCCTCGAGAGAGATTTCTTCGCAACTTTTTATTATTATTACGCGTTTCGCAACATTTTTTTCTTTCGTTTTTTTTTTATTTTTCGTTAACAATATTAATAATTTTTATGTAAATACCGATGAATTTTATGAATTTGCTGGCAAACGAAAAAAAATAAAAGAAAAGACACGAAAACGGATAAAAAAAAGTGAGTGTACGTAATGTTGCTGTAAGTTAACAGCAGCGGAGACACATCATAAATAATTTTTTTTTTCGGTCAATGTCCCGCGTTTCTTCCTCATTTTCGTCGTTCCTTATTTACAAAAAAATCAGTGACGGGTTTAATTTATTTTTTCTTTGAAAATATTAATTTTTTATTTAATTATATTTCTTTAAATGCAAAAAAAAAAAAATTCATGTTTAAAAAAAATTTCACAAATTAAAATTAAATTTAAATTAAAATAAATAAATAAAATATAATTTATTTAAAAATTATTATGTTATAAAATTTAAAAAGATTTTCGAAAATTTCTCTAAAAATAATCAATTAAAAAATAAATTTAAAAAATGTTTTTATTTAAATTTGTGTTTATGATATTAAATGAAAATAAAAAAAAAATAATTTTAAAAATATAAAAAAAATTTTTTAGAATTAATAATTTCTATCCAATCGAAATTTAATTTTGGCGCCCCTTATTTTTTACCCCGTTTTTATTATTTTTTTTAAACGAGCATAAAAAATAATTTAAAACAAGTTATTTATGACATAAAATAAGTCTTGAAAATTTTTAAAATTAAAACTTAAAAAAAAAAAATAAATCAAAATAGTAAAAAGACAATTTTTGCAAGATTTTTTTTTTTAATATTTAATTATTTTTTGACAATAAAAAATAAAATATAGAAGAAATTTTAAAAATTATTGATTTTTTTACAATAAAATAAAATAAAATATTTTTTTTACCTTGTATTTTTTATATTGTATTTTTTTATTAATTAATATAAAAATATATATTTTATAAATCAATATAAAATATTTTTAAAATATTTGAATTAAATAAAATATTTTTTATTGATTTTTCAATTTTTTCTCTACTAAAAATTAATGATTTTCGCTCATTTAAAAAAAATAATAAAAAGAAATAAATTTTTTAAGCTAAGAAAAAAATCTTTTAAATTTTTACTAAATTAAAATTTATCTTAAATTAAATTATATTGATTTATTTTATTTATTGAATTATTTTTTTTTTATTTATTAAACAATTTTTTTAAGAACCAGAAAAAAATTATTTCCACGAAAAAAATTTTTTTCCTAATATTTCTATCAAAAAATTATTAATGTCAAGTAATTTTCCGTTCTCATGGGTAAAACGACACCCGTCACTGCCATCAATAAGACAATCTATAGTAAAATAATGAGATTTCCCCGTGTAAAAAAGGGACTCAAACGCGTCATGAATAAGTTATTTCGTTATTTATCGGTGAATATATCGATTAATAAAAGTTTTTCCGATAAACAATGCAATGGAGAGAGTGAGATAGTGAGGGAATTGCTCGTACAAAGGGACGTAAATTAATTTAATACGCATCATGATTGATATTTATTCCCCATTCCTTATAATTTTCTTCTAGAAAAAAAAAAAAATAATAAAAATAGAACGCAACTGGGGTCATGTTAGCGCGCGTCTTTTTACACACAAAAAAAAATCAACGAAGACAAAGCGTGAATACAAAAGCACTTCCAATCACCCGATTTACCGTTTCTTTTGCTTGCTTAACAACCATGAAAATCTTATTATTATTAACGATCATGTTGCTCTTTTTATTTTAACATTTTTTTTTGTTCCATACACAAATAATCTTCTTGATCTCACAACTTTTGTTTCATTTTGCACTCAATTTCGTTACAAATTATCGACGAACGGGAGTAACGGATTATTTTTGTGTCGATATTTTTTTTTGTTGTTTATGAAATCTTCATAATATAATTTAGTCGTCAGATATTTTACTCACTGTTTCCTTTCAACTTTTCATTGCACATCATCACATGACTTGACTTCGTAGCAACTTCTTATGTTACATACCTGCAAAGAGAAATACAAAAAAAAAACAGGATTTAGTGATTTTTTACACAAAAAAAAAATTATAAAAATTTTTAAAATTGAAATACGGAACGGAACTCGTTGAATATAAATAATGTGTGACCTTCTTATGACCAAATTTGAGAATGTTCAACATCGTTAAAGACATAAAAAGAACAACTTTTAAAAAAATTGTGATTTTTAGACTAAAATCTCGAATTTCAGCAACTTCGATACGTGAATGACCTTTCTTTCTCACTATCCCCTACTCCCAAAAAATAATAATAAAACTTTCGAAACCCAAAAAAGTATTAGAGTACTAAAAAAAATAACAAATATGCTGACACGTTCAATTGTCTTTTTTTTTATTCGTGAAAAGTGAGGCCGTAAGTGTTATTACCGACTATTGTTGTTTATTTATTTACATTCACATCTAAATTTATTTTTTTTTTGCTCTCTCTCTCGCTTACATTCGATCTTTTTACTGCGATTTTAAAATTTCACTGAAGCTTAGAAACTTTTGTTATTATTTATTTATTGTGTTTATAATAAAAAAAAAATATAAAAAATCGTTAATCAAGATAAATATGCGTCCAACTTGGCCGACAAATGATTTTTTTTTTGAGTAATAATAAGTTTTTAATTGTAAAAAATTTGAATGATAATTGTTTTTTTTCTACAGAGAAAAATATGAAGTAAGAGGTCGAGCAAGTGGATATAGGAGTGAAGGTGATTTTGACACATTGTTTGAACTTTTGAACTGAAATTTGTTGAATTTGTTTTAATTTAATGATTAATTTAATTTAATTTTGTTTAAATAATTTTTATTTTTTTTTCAAACATTTTATTAATTATTTTTTAATTTAAACCTAATAATTTTTTTTTAATTTAAAAATTTAATAAAAACATTTTTTTTAACTGGCAGAAATTTAAAATAAATAAAAATTTAAAAATAAAAATTAATAAATTAATTAATACCTTTAAATTAAAAATGAATAAATTATTAAAAATAAAATTAAAACTTAGAAAAATACAATAATTTTATTAAAAATGTTTTTTTTTATCAATTAAATTAGTTGAATAAATTGCTTGATTATTTTTTTTTTATTCAAAATGAAGTTATTTTTATTCATAAATTTAATTTTTAAATTAACAAAATATTTAAAATTTTTGAATTTTAAATTTGATTTTTTTTTTTTACTAAAATGACAAAAATTTGACTCTATTTAATAAAAAAAATTGAAAGTTAATAAAATTAAATTAACAAAATTATTATAATTAAAAAATAAATAAATAAAAATATTTTAATAAAATATTAATATTTATTTTTAATTTTTTTTTTTATTTAAAATTAAATTATTTTTATTCATATATTTAATTTTTATAGCTAAAACATTAAAAATATATTAAATTTGTTAATATTAAAATTTAATTATTTTTTGTTACCACAAAAATTTTAAAAATTTACCATAAAAATAATTAAAATTAATAAAATTAATTTAATTAAAAATAAAATATTCATTAAAATACTACAAAAAAAAAATTAAAAGAAAAAAAAATTTTAATAAAAATTTGTTTAAATTAGGCAGATTGATTTTTAAATAATTTTAATCCAATTTTTCATATAAAATACATTAAAATTTTATCAATAGATTTTTATGAATATTTTTAAATAAAAATTTTCGTCTTTTTTGCTTTAAAAACGTAAAAACCAGTCAAATTTCTAAAAATTTTCCCAAAAAATCACAATTTCACCCCAAAGCACGTATTTTTTTTTGTTAAAAAATCCATAAAATTCACTCATATCTACAAATTTTCCATCACCTCCTCGCAAAAAAGTGACAAATTTCCATCAGACATTCAAAAAATAAATAAAAATCAAGTGAAAACAAGTTCATAAAATTTGATGATGTCTTTGACTCGCCTCATATCTACTTTTTGCACAAACTATTTATTCGCAAAAAAAAAGTTTCAACTCTCTTCTTGTACATTCATTGTCTATGAAATTTTTTTTTGTCTGTTGTGTGATTTTGCAAAGTAAGTTTTACATATTTATTTGAACGACACACACGAGCCTCACACACACACACACTAAAAATGGGTGTTATTTAGCTTCTATGCAACAAAAAGGCAACGTTTTAAAAAGAAAGGCAATTTTTTCGAAATGGTTATTGCTTTAAACACTCTCGAATCGCACAAAAGTTGTTGCTGTTATATAAACCGAGAGACAAATGAATGACGACGACGACATCGACAATAGAAAACAAACAAATTTTTTTTTGTCTATTTAATGGCACAAAAAGCAAATGAACGAACGAGAGACATGTCGGATGGGACAAAATCGTCATTTTCATCTTCGGGTGGATGTACAATGAACTCAACATGTGTCCCATGAAATTAGCATACAAAGTTGTTGCTTGCTGCGTTAACTCGGTGTGCCCCGAACTGAAAAAGACTGCGAATTATGGTCACTTTTAAATATTTTTTTTGAGTCGTGCGCGCGATTGAAGCAAAAAAAAGTAACAATGTTAAAATTTTAACGGTAATTTATGTAGGCAGGCAGTGTTTTGTAACCTAATAATAATAATATACTTCATACATTTAATTTTTTTTTTGTATTTATTGAAAAGAATTTGCCAACGCCGCCGCTGCCGCCGTATGGACGTCGATTCAAGTAAAAGTGAAAGGGATGCTTGTGCACTGCACATAGCTCAATGTGTGTGTAGACACGAGACACGAACACACAGAGGTGAAACATTTTTTTTTCGAGAGTGTAACTGTAACATTTACAAATTTTTCAACTCTAAACATTTATTATTTCACAAGTAAATCACCGATGAATGTAAATTTTATTTTTTTTTTTTGTGATTTCATAAAGTTGAATGAACCTCCAGTATTTTTATTTTTGGATTTGGAAAACAAACAAGGGGGAAACAAAAAAAAATCTCTTCGCCTCCTGGATTTTCTCTCGCCTCTTGCGACATCGATAGGGATCATCAATTACATGCCGATGCAGATGACAAAAAAAAAGAAGAAATTTTAGAAGAAGGAACTCACATATGTTACGTTCCATCCGTTTGTGTTCATGAAGTTGGGTGAGTAAACATTCATATCCTTCCTTTTGACGTTTTTTTTTCTCGGTGTTGGTTGGTTATTTAATGGTTTTTGTTTACGACTATTATTTTTTTTTTGGAAAGATGATTTATTGAACTTTTAATGATCGGAATTGGAGTTTAATGTCAGAGAAATGATATGTTTTTTTTTGTGATGTGAAATTTTTGTGATAAAAGAAGATTTTTTTGGTCAAATTTGTGGTTTTTAAGAGATTTTTGTTTAAATTAAATTTATAAATAATTTAATAATAATTTAATTAATTTTATTAAATTTATAAATCTTTATATAAAAATATATTTCTAGATGAAAAAAGTAAGATTTTTCTTTTAAAATCCCTCAGAATTATTTCTTTTAATTTTTCTGACAAAAAATCAAATTAAATTAAAATAAATTAAATTATTTTGAAAATTGCATTTGAACGAATTTTGACTAAAAATTGCACTGTCAAAATTAACTATTGAGTTAATATTTGGTAAAATGTTATTCCTTTAGTTTTTAATTTTTACAGTTTATGCAGTTATTAAAAAAAAATAATTAATTTATTATTTTTAATAATTATATATTATTATAATTATTTTAAATATTTATATATTTTTATTTAAAAATTTAAGAGCTCTTTTAATTTCAAAAAAATCGATTTTTTCTTAAAAAAAAAATTTTTTTTTTATTAGAAAAAAAAAATTTTTTTACTTAAAATATTTTTTAAATCCCAAAAAAAAATTTAAGGCGAGAATTTGTTTCAAATTCATAAAAAATAAAATTTTTATTAAAAAAATAAAATTAAATAAATAATTAAAAAAAAAAACTGCCAAAAATTATAAAAATTGTTAAAATTTTAATTTATATTTTTTTTTAATTTTTTTAATTCCAAAAAAACTTTAGAAAAATTAAACTAAATAAAAAAAATAAATAATTAAAATTTTAAATAAATTGCCCAAAAACTTCTAAAAAATATTTTAAAAAATTTAAATTAATTTTCACGCTTAAAAAAATTAATTTTACATACAAAAATCTTGACCTTCATCAACATACAAAAAAAAACTTTCCTTCCTAGACTCTATCACGAAACGTAAAAAATGCTCCCCTTTTTTCACACATTTGACAAACAACTGATAATTATATGGCCCAGTCATGCATTCACCCACCCAACCGCTCTCGACAAACAAACAACTTCACTGATACGTGGTAATTATGCTAAAATAAGTAATTAATTTGATTGTCAGCTACTGTTTCTACTCTTTCTTCGCACACACACAACATGCGTGTCTCGCAAGGCGAAAAGGCAAAACATTCACTTTATTCAATTTTATTTACCTCCACGCGCGTGGGACCTGATCTCTTTTTTTTTCGTCGTTGTTGTTTAATTTTATTTGCAAAACGTTTGATTTGTCATCGCTGCCCTTTTCGCTTAATTATCATTTTTTCAAAGAGAGCGAGAGAAACCGACAAGTGTGGCGACTGTTGGTAATTAATTTGATTTATCGGCGCTTTTTAATGATTTTTTTGTGCCTCTTAAAGTAACAAGGGCTTTAATTGCATTTTTTGTGGTTTTTAATGATTCGCTGACAGTTTTTGGATACACGGAGCGTAATTGAGAGGCACATGGGTGTCTCTTGTCTCATGCGATAATTAAATAAAAATTAAAAAAAAATACAAACAGGCGTAACCACGAATCGTATCATGTTTTAAACAGCCATGAAAAGTAATACAAGCTGAACGCCCTTTTCAACCGCAAACTTTTTTTTTCAACTCAGATAAAAATATTTTTTTTTTCAATGCATGAAAAATATGAACAACCTTATCATCGTCTAACAATCAAAACTTACAAACGTACGGACTGCACTTTGGTTCGGTGCTCATTCATCCTGTCCCGATGTGGCGTCGGTACGATAACCCAAATTCAACAAGGCGCGACCGAAGAACGAAGACAGGAAGGACGGATGTATATCAATTTATATTAATAATATAATTTTTTTCTCTCTCTCCTCTTCACGTGTATTTAATTTAGTTTACACTTATGGAGTTCTGCTGTTGTTTTACGCTGCTCTGTGTGTAAAAGTCTGCACCTGCATGGAGAGTGCATGCGTCTGGGAAGGCTGTTGTTGTGTTTTTGTTGAAGACAGATGTCCGTGTCGATGTTTACAAAGATATTTTTATGCCACTTACCGAGTGCATTTCAATAATTTGCTACTAATTTGATGCATGTGACCCGGAGTGAGAGGTCTATTGCATGAGAATTGAAAGAAATTGGGTTGAAAATGTTTCAATCTGGTTGAAATTCGATACAAATGTTGTTTTTTTTCGTATCAGAGGTGTAAGTTTTTATCTTTTAAAGCACTTGACTTAATTTTTTTCTGAAAAATTTTTGTATCTTAAAAGATTATTTTACGTCATAGAATTAAAAAATTGAAGAAAATTAAATTTTAAATAATAAATTTGTAAAATTTTTCTTAATTTGTATAAAAAATATAAATTTTAATTTTTTTTTTTGTAGCTAATCAAAAAATTTTAAATCTTAAAAATTATTTTCACACAAAATTTCTGCTTTTTAGCTTTATTTTTTCAATGTAGCCGTACTATAACTATTTTTTCAATTTCTTTCTAGATAACAAAGGTATGTAAAATAAAATTCTAATTAATCCAAACCAAGCAAATTTTTGTACCAAAGAATTGAAAACACATCAAAAGATTTAAAATTCTTGAAAAAAAATTTTCTTAAATAATTCATAAAAATTCAAAGAAAATTGATAATAAAAATTAATTTTAAACCAAAAATTAAATTTAATATTTTTGAAATTTTAAAAATTATTTTTTTTAATATTTTTTTTAATTTAATAAATTTTTTTTTATTAATTATTTAAAATTTATATATAAAAACCTTTTTTGTTAAATTTTTTAATTAATAAAATATTTTTATTAAATAATAATTTTATTTAAATAATTAATAATAATAATTTTTTTTTTTTTTTATTAAATTTTTTTTTTATTAAAAACTTTTAAATAATTTTAATATTTTAATCAAAAATAAGTTTTCGTCAAAAATCTTTGAGTTTTCTTTAAAATTTTAATTTAAATTTTTTTTAAATTTTCAAAATTATTGAAAAATTTTTCCTTTGACCAACTTTACATCAAAATTTCATATAAAAATCCACTTTTGACCATCTCATGCAAGATTTTTATCACAAATTGCGCATAAATTACTCCAAACCGATCAAAATCAACAAATTTTCTAATAAATCGTTCTTCGTTTAATTCGAGACACAAATAACAACAAGAAAAAAAATCCTCCGAGACAGGCGCTTTCTTGTCGCCGCGCCATCCACAACTTGCAACGCGATGATTTACTGCCACGATCTGAGGTGATTTGAATTATGTGGTAATGATTGACATCGTCGACCTCATATTAAGCGAAGAGGAAGGCGAATACACGAGCAAAAGTGTGTGGGCGCTCATCATCGTCGATTTGAACTACAAAATGCGAGTAAGTACTGGAGAATCGCTAAAATTAGCACGAATACTGTTATTTTTATTTATTTATAAATTATTGTTCCATGCGAGTTGAGTGTGTAGTACGTCGCTTTATAAAATTCAAAAAAGAAAAAAAAAATGAAATGAAACAATTTCTTTCTCTTTATACGATTTTCTAAAAATATTTGTTTAAACATATCTCATCTATAAATTTCTACATGTTCTATGGAATGGCAGCGGAAAAAAAAGAAATGGAATGGAATATAATAATAACAAATAATATACAAAGCGCTTGATCAACTAGAGTAACAGTAGGTGTAAGAAGAGAAGATTTTAATAAAGACTCGACTACGAGTCCACGAAGTAAAAGCAAAAGATGGAAGAGAAGACTATTGTTTTGAGGTTATTCGTCTATCTCGTCGTCTATTATTGTTATTATTATTCATTCATTTAGTTACACACATCTAAATATAATATTATATCATTTTAGATTTATTTTGTGTGTGAGATCGACTTCAACTCCAACTTACGAGAGCGGTTGAGTGGCCTTTTGTAATATTTTAATATATATAACAATAAAAAAAATTAATGTTATGTTTCAAAGAATGTTCGTTGTTCGTCGTCGTTCGCTTTAAATAATATGCTAATTGTCATTTCCGTCAATCACGTGTGTGTGAGTGAAACTGTAAAACTGTTACTTATTTGGAAGCTCCCATCAAGGTGAACAAACTATCTCTCTATTTCGTCTTCTTCGCGCTTCATAACACCACACACCGAAAAAAAAATCATGTTTTGGTCTGACTTTACATTATTTTTATTATTTATAACTATTATTATATGAAAATAGTAATAATATAATTTTCAATTAAAATCAATGAAGCATAAAACATCATATTGCGCACTTATCATGCACCGTGTTGTTCATTATTATTATGATTTTTATTACCAATAACAGGGACAAAAAAAAATATTTTAACAAAAAAAATAATTTTTAAAATATTTTATTTTAATTTTTAATAATTTCAATTCATTTATTTATTTTAATTAAATTAAATATTTTTTTTTTTAATTTTTTATTTTATGAAAAAAAAAATAATTTATATTTTTAAGTAAAAAATTGATATTTTAACAATAAAATAATTTTTATATATGATCAAATATTATGATAAAAAATATTTAAAAAATTAAATTTAAAAAAATAATAAATTTTGAATTTAAAAATTACTTCAAAAGTCGACAGAATTATTTTTTTAAATTAATTAAATTTTTTTAAATTTTATTTTAAGGAATTATTTAATAATTTTAATATTTTTAATTATTTGATTATTTTTTAAAATTATAAAAATATTATTTTTTTAAATTATTTAATAATTAATAAAATTAAATTATTTTTTTAATAATAATAAATTTAATTTTAATTTATTGAGACGATAAAAATTAACAATTTTAAAAATTTTTAAAAATATTTTTTAAAATCATTAAAAAATATAAAAAAAAGTTTCAAGAAGAAAAAAATATTTTTTAGCGAAGTTCTTTAATATAATTTTTTTTTAATTTTTATTAAATATTTTAAAATTTTTAAATAAATATTTTTCTCATCCCTGGTTACCCACCAAAAAAAAACTAAAATTTAATAAAATGTGACACGTCGTGCCTATTTTTCATTCAACTACTCCAAATATGTGAATCTAAATCGAATGTAAGGTCACCACCGCATTATTATTATTACAAATTAACAAAACAAACAAAGACACATTTTTCGATGCAAACAATGAGCAGTTAAGATATTTATTTCTTTTATGACTAAATTATTATTGGGCAAGAATTTCGAGCTACCTGACTTGATTTCGACTTTTAATATTGAAAAATTTACGAACAAAGGATTAGAATAACAATAAATTGTCGATGGCCGATGCCGATGATGATGGCAAATGGCGATCAAGATCAAAAAATAACAACACATGATATGAAAAATGATATAAAGACAAAAGAAAGACACAATATGAAAAAAAACAAGAAAAATGAAACGAAACGAAAGAGAGATGAAAAGAATTTTTTTTTGTTCAATAATAATAATAAAATAATAAAAATATCGACAAATATGTGTGATGATGATGATGCTCTCTCGGTATATAAAATAAATATATCTCTTGCAATCGGCTGCCGATTCCTTTTTTTTTTTGCTGCTGCCCGTATACCTTCGGTTGCTTACAATGTGACGACGACACACAACAAAACATGCATTAAAAATTTATAACAATCGTCTGGGTGGTCTGCGTGCTCTCGAGTCGGGTTGAGACGAGTCTTCGAACTTTTTTTTTGTATTTCTTGTAAATTTTAAAGTAAGTTGATACTAAACAACAACAAGAAACATCAAAAAACACGAAAAAAATTTACCTAAAAATATAATAAATTTTGATCGTCAAACATTTTTTTTTTGGTTTGATTCGATTGATTAAACTGTTGTTTGTTGATGTTGTTAAATTAATACATATATTGGTAAAGTTTAACATTTTTTTGTGGTCTTTTATATTTTTTTTAAGGAGATGAAGAGACGAGACCTGTCTCGACTGTCAGCGATGACATGATGGAATCTGAGCAGTTATTGGAATGTTGTGCGCGGTGAGGTATGTTAATGATGAAATATTGGATATTGGTCGATTTTATTTAAGTGGTGCTCCAGAGAACGTTAGAAATATTTTAGAAGCTAAACAGGAGGAATTTAGGATGTTGATGGAATTTGGTCACAGTTGGTGGGAAAATTGTAAGGTAATATTTTGACTTATTTTTTTATTATTTTGACTAAATTTTATCAAAATATTTGGAAAAAAAATTAACAGCTAAATATTTGAATTGACAGGTGCCATTTAAAATAATATTTTTTATATAAACATGAAATTTTTAAAGAAAATTACTGAATTTAAAAAAAAATGTAAAAATTTTATTTTTTTTTATCATTTTCTTCGTTGATATAATTTATTTTGATATAAATTTCAATTACTGAATTTAAATTTCTAATAATTAAAAATAAATCAAATAAAAAATAAATTAATTAAAAAAATTTATAAATAAAAAATAATTTAATTAATTAATTAAAAATAAATAAAATTTTAAAATTAAATAAATCAAAAGGATTCTTATTATTTCAAAATATAAATTTATTAATTTTTTTTTATTTATTAATTATTTGATTTTATTATTTATTATTTTTATCAAAGTTAAAAAAATAAAATATTTTAGTTGAATAAAATAAATTGAATTAATTTTAAATTTTTATTTATTTATTAACAAATTATATTTAATTGATTTAAAAATATTATTAAGATTTTCAGTCTTAGAATTTTTTAAATTGGTTTAATTTTTTTTTAATTTATAAATATTTTATTTTTTATATATTTAAATAATTCATTATTATTTATTTAAATAATTAAAATTTAAATTTTATTGATTTAAATAATTAATTATTAAATAATTTTAAATAATTAATTAATTAATTTTTGTTAGTATTTAAATTCATTTAAATAAAAAAATATTTCTTTATTTATTATTTTTTAAATACAATTTAACTAATTTTTTAATTATTTTTTTATTTTATTATTTATTTTAATCATTAATATTTTAATTATTATTTTTTTTTATTTATTTATTTATTTTTTTTTTTATTATTTTTTGAAAAATATAAATTTTTTAACTAATTAACAAATTAAAAACAATCTCAAAATTCAACAAAAAAAAATCACAAATAAAAATCTTATCTTCTGTTTTATTTTCAACACTACTCTAAATATTAAACGCACCACACCATGCAACGACGGCGATCATATCTCACACAAGGCATTTTTATTGAGTCCCACCACTTATATTATTATTATTTTATTATTAGTAAGAATGTAACGCGTATACACGTTTAAATAAAAATAAAAATAATAATAAAGCAGAAATGAAGAAAAAGATCTAACTAAAAACCCGAACATCATCATCTTATTAAAATCTCTTTATAAAATAATTCTTGGAACTGCATTTCGTTTTGTCTGTTGCCAATAACATTCTCTCCTATATAAATATATAAATCTGAAAAATAAAATAAATACATTGATTTTTTTCGTGTATATTTCTTCGCAGAGTGCATGCAGACACACATGACGATGTCTGCGAGTTTGCTGCGTCGTCGTCTGTGTTCGAGACTTGAGTATGCTGCATATTGGGGGACATGAGCAGACATACAAAAAATATTTTTTTAATCCAAACTGAGCAAATTTATAAAAATGCATCAATTGTCACCGAAAATTTGTCGATAAATTGACCTCCATCTGTTATTTTTTTGTATAAAAAGTTAAGTATTTCTGTCGCCTGTCATATAAAAACCGGAAAAACGCAAAAGTTATGATGACCATATTTCACGCACGAGTACTTTGTATCCGAAACGACAAAAAAAAAGACAAAACTAGACAATAATAACTTGTTTTATTTGTGTGTCTCTGGAAAAAAAACACAAAAAAAATAATAAAATAGCCAAAAAAATTGCGATCTCATTTCAATTCAAGGGCAATTCAATTATCAATGTTACGTGACAAAAAGTTTTTTTTTCTTTGTGTTCATCTCTTTATCGTTCGCCAAGAGTCATACGACTATCGACTCTGCATTATCTTGTCTCTTGTCAGGCCGAACGAACTCCCGTGCGATAACAAGCTGCTTATCTGATGTCGTTCAGTTTTGTCCCTAATTAGCGACTGTGACTGACTGACAGACTTTCTTTCAAGTATTTCGAAAAAAAAAATCGTCGTTTTTTCTGCTGATAACAACATATCTCAACAACCTCGGACGCAACAACAACAAAAAAAACTGTAAAAAAACACTAAAAGTGTCGTTTATTTACTTATCAGTTGACGGAATTTTTCGTACGAAAAAAAATCTCGAACATGATATGAGACGAGTGAACAACGGCGACACATGACTAATTATTATTATGATTATTATTGAGAATTTGTGATTTGTGACAGTAATTAAACACGATTTTGCAACTTTGTAGCGCAGGTCAGAGCAGGTCGGACACTGAATCAGGTGCATTTTGGATGATGCGGATGATTATATCGTGAGAATTGTTACTTTTAATCAATCTCATCACAAATTTGTTTCTGTTCTGCTTTTCTCATGTTGTTGTTGATGAATGCACAAAAATATTTGAAACGTTCACAAATGACGAAGATTTACACACAAAAAAGCAACAACAAAAAGGATAAAAAGCCGATACAAAACGAAAAAAAAGGGAAAGAGAAAAAAATTCAATTTTTTTTTTTTTTTGAGAGGCGATGCATTTTTTGTTATGCTTATTTTTTTGTGTTTTGGTTCGGGAGAAGAAGTAAAAAAAATCGACACAAAAGAATCGGTAAAAAAAATCTTTTTAAAATTATCCCATCAAAAAATCTTTTGTGCTCCTGAATTGAAATGAGTTTATAAAAGTATAAGAAAAGGTAAATGCATTCGGCGGAAACAATGTTGTGTCAGGCGGGCATGACGTGAAGCACTCAAATCAAGTCATTTGAAGGGCCTTTGAGGGATTTATTGCGTTATTTCTGTCAATTAGGGGTCAATTTGACAATTTTGAATGGAAATGTTGAGGTTTTTGTTCAATTAATGATGGGTTTTGGTTAAAATTTAGAAATTTTTTACTTGAAAATTTTTAATAAAATATTTAAGTAATTTCATAGCAAATTTTTATATGAATTTTATTTTATTTAATTTTTATTTTAATTTTTTTTTATTATTTTAAAATATTTTTTGTTAATAAAAAAAAATTAAAATAATAAAAAATTAAATAATAATTTAAAAAAAAAAAAAAAAAATATTTATAAGAATTATTTTAAATAAATATTTTAGAATAATTAAAATTTTAAAAAAATTGTCGAAAAGCAATGTTTTTGTTCAAAAAAATTAAATAATAAAATAGTTAAATAATAATTTAAAAAAAATAAAAAATATTTATATGAATTATTTTAAATAAATATTTTAGGATAATTAAATTTTTTTTTAAAAAATAGCAGAAAAGCAAAAAAAAAAAAAAATAATAAAAAAATTAAATAATAATTAAAAAAAAAAATAATAAAAAATATCTATAAGAATTATTTTAAATGAATATTTTAGAATAATTAAAATTTTAAAAAAATATTGTAGAAAAGCAAAAATTAAAATTTAATAAATAAAAATTATAAATTTAAAATAATTTTTGTTTTTCTAAAATGTTTTAAATAGTTTTAATTATTCTAAAATGTGTATTTAAAATAAATCTTATTAATTTTTTTTTATTAATTTTATGATTTTTTTAATAATCAAATATTATTTAAAATTTTTATTTTTTTTTATTTTTAACAACCTTTTAAAAAAAAACTTAAAAAATTTTAACAATTTTTTTTTTTGTTAAAAAAACTCAAACATCAAAAAATCTCAAGAGACTTTTTCTAACAAAAAAAATCTAAAAAGTAAATTTTACCACAACAATTGACCATAACATTACAACAACTCTATCTCCACACTCAACAGGATTATCATAATCCCGTATAGTCCAGTATTGATGATGACCTGCATCTTCACATACCCACTTTCACACACTCTCAACATTTTTTTTTATCGTCATCCTGTCATTTCTACTGTTCTCTTTCTTTCTTGTCTCGTTTTTTTAAATACAAACATTTTTTTGTGAATCCATCCTGTTGTTAATAAGTTGTTTTCTTTTATTTGTTCGAAAACATGAATGAATTTCAACTAAAATTGAATTTGAATGAAATTCTATTTAATTTTTTTTTTTTTATTGTCACAAAAAAAAATATTTTTAGTGAATTTCAATTTTTTTTTTTTTGGTTAACAAGGACCTGTCGATATTTTTTCAGGCTAATTACAGACCTGAAGGCTAGCAATTTGTATAAATAATAACAAGTGACTTATCTCGTGATGAAATCAACAGCAAAAAATTAACACAATTCCTTTTCTTTTTGTTCGTTTTGCGTTTGCAAGAAGCTATTTCAAGTGTGTGTGTGTGTGCTCATTACTACCGTTTTCTATTCTTTTTATTCACACTCTCTGAATTACTTTTACGGTTCTTTATTACTTTAACATTTTTTTTATGAAAAAGTGACTTTAACGCACCAACAATCAACTATTTCCAGCCATTTAACGATACACGTCTAAGAACTACATTTTTTTTCTGTGTAATGTGAATGAAGAATGTTTGCTGCTATGAATTATTTAAATTAGGTTCAATTTTCTTTTTTTTGTATGTTTTTGCTCTGTATTTATGTTGAACTGTGCAAAGTGATGGTCAGTTACCGATTCAGTGTTGTTTGTGCTGATTTTTAAGCAATTTGGGTTGATTTGAAGTTTATGATAGAGAAAAATATCTTTATTAGAGGCGAAATTTATTAAAAAATGACTTTGATTTAAAAATTTTACAAAAAATTACAATAACCGATTAAAATCAGCAATCGGTTGAAAAAAAATTTTACCGGTTAAACTATGAAAAATGTCAATTTAAATAAAATTTTATAATTATAGATGATTTTTAGCTCAAATAATATTAGAAAATGTTTAATAAGAACACTTGAACTTCAAAATTCAACGAAAATGATTTAATTTAAAAAATTTTGGTTATCGGTTGAAAAAAAATTTTTGAATCGGTAAAAAAAATTCATTTAAGCAAAATTCGCCAAATTTTTTTTATTTATTTTTGAAGTCTCTATCAAATTTCAATTTTTATTCTTAAATTAAGAAATTAAACTTAATTCAACAAATCCACAACTTCAACCTGTTATCGGTTCAAAAACAATTTTAATCGGTTTTGTTGGTTGATGGGAAACACTCCAACCTGCCCAACTCTCCACACCATTGTTTATACAAAAAAAACTGTTCCCCACACATTTTTATGAATAATATCAAAATTACACGCATCTCTGCCTTGACTGACCAAACAACCAACCAGCCAGCCAGCCAGCGAAGCAAAGAGTCTCGAGACATGCAATCCAATTTGTTCAAACAACATTTGAACTTCATCTCCATGTCTTTACATTTATTTTATTATTTAGAGCGAAAGCAAGACTTTGGATGATAAATGACACTGGGAAACAAACTTTGACACACACACCAAGCGATATCAGAACGATTATACTTTATTTACGAAAAAAGAACTGTAAAATTTCGTCACGCTTGAATCTATATTATTATTACCTATATTTATTATTACTTATTATTTATTGTGTGTCGTCATTGTCGTCGATGTCGCTATTCGTATGAGTACTTGCATAACAATTTTTTTTTTTACAAAAATGCATTTTATTACCTCCAAATGCGAATGCACAAATGAGTACATTTTGCATTCTAGGCTGCCTGGCTTGTGTGGTCAATTATATTGCGTGTACTTAATCATATAATCATCAAGTATTTTTTTGTAATATTTCTACTGCTTGATAAATTATATGCAAATAATGTCATTTGAATTTTTTTTCTTTATTTACTTGAATTAGACTAGGTGAGCATGAGCTTCGGGTGTTGGTTAGTTGTTTGCTTGCAGAAACATCTTTGCAACAAGGTAAGACAATTACGTTCCAATTTTATACTGAAAAAATATCATTGAAGTAAAAATATAACTGCGAGTAATGAGTACAAAGTCTTGAATATATATAAAAATTGTACATAAGTTTTGTTATTTTTCTGCGGAATGACGACTACTACGACGACGACGACGACTGAGTTCGATGACGATAGGCAGGAGCAATGTTTTTCGTCTAATAATGATACAAATTAATCGTTGTAAGCACTCCCATCTAATGTGTATACAAAACAGCTACACACCGCAAAAACAACAACAATAATAAAATTGAAAAGCAAACGGTAAGTAAATGAGTGAGCAAAATAGTGGCAACGATACGTTGCACGGTGGTCCAATAATATAAATCCAAACCAAGCAAATATTTTTTTTTTATTCAAAACAGACCCATTGACTTTGAGGTCTAGGGAGGAGCAAAAGAAGTCAAAGTGACCCCAGGGGCCCTGATGAAAGAATCAGATAGTCAAATGACCTTTCAAATTGATCCCTTTTCAAAGGACCCTTAAGGGATCAATTTGTTTCTTTAAGGAATCAATCCCATCGCTTAAAAAGAGATCAACTTTATCCCCTTTGGAGTTTGTCATTCGCAGATCTGAAAAATTCGTCAAAAATTCAAGGTCATTTTGATCCCTTTTTGAATCTAACGCTTTCAAGGGATCAAATTGACCTTGAAATGACCTCTTATGGTGCTTAATTCTTAGGCTCTGCGAATGACCAACTCCAAAGGGGATAAAGTTGATCTCTTTTTAAGCGATGGGATTGATTCCTTGAAACAAACAAACTCATCTCTTAAGGGATCAGAATATTCACTTAACGGGTCAACTTGTCTATTGAAGGTTCAATTTGACTCCTGATAGGTCAATTTGAGAACTGCTGGGTTTATCAGATTTCTTGAAGGATCGTTTTATTAAACTCTTTGTCCATAGAGGGTGCTACTTTCAATAGAAAGTATTTTATAGACTAAAAGACTAAATTTGAGCCCACTGTGCATCGTGTACGTATATCGTACTAGTTATAGGTACACTGGATGGATAAGTAAGCGGTTACATTACATGATTTGACCTTACTCAGCTTTATATTGTTGTGATGTGCTCATTTTTTTATAATTTGATGATGATTACGACGAACGACTATGACGACTTTTGTTTATAACTCTAACTAAACACTATTGATAGTCATAAAGAGACCCAAAATTAGCCAGAAATTTGTGTCATAATTCATTGACCTCTTCTCCTCTCTTCTCTCTGTCGATGTTGGTTTTGTTGTCGGGTTTCCTTTTTAATAAACTTTTTTTTTTGCTGTGTGTCGAGTGAGTGCGTAAGTAAGTAGAGATCCCTTTTCTAATCGTTTATAATATATTGCCGACACAAACAACCCATTGTTCAAACAGTAATATCAATTTTTTAACACGTTTATTATATCATTATGTTGGGAGCTGCCTATACCTAATATTCAACACAACAAAAAAAAATTTACGGAGTACTTATCCGTACATGCTGTTTTATTTTATTATTTTATAAAAAAAAAGGAGAAAAAACGTTCGTATACAGGAGTAGAGCAAAGAAAAAAACTAGGCGAAAAAAATTAATACAAGGAGGGTTATGCAACCCTTTTTTGTGTGTATGTCAATATAAATATATAAGTTGTATTTTTTTCGTAACTTTTTATTTTTTATTTTTATCACGATGATGCCTTTCTATTTAGCAAAAAAGTTTCGGTGTATGGCAGCAAAAAAAAAATATAATTCATAATAAGGTTTTTGAGCCAAGCTAGGAGTTAATGGAAAATAAGGGTAAATAATCTTTGTTTGTAATATATAATATTTTTTTTGCTAATCATCGTGAACAGTGTTGTCATAGTACTGAGAAGTACAAAAGTTTGTGTTTTTAGGTGTGATTAACGATATCAAGTAACTTTTTTTTGTGTGAAAAATTGGGCAATTCGATATTGTTTATTATGGCCAATTGAGGTTTTTATAATGGAGAACATGGTTCATTAAGCAAAATTGGTTTAATAGAAAATTTGATAGAAATCGGTAATCGGGTAGAAAAAAATTTGTGCATCGGTTAATTCAGATTTTTTTTTATTTAAGAAAAACTTTTCTAATTTTTCAGACTAATTTGAAAAATATTTTATAAAATTAAGCTTATAAAATAAGGCTCTTATGGTTTTAGATATTATATAAATTAATTGTTTAATTAAATAAAAATCTTGAATCGGGCGAAAAAAAAAATTGTGAATCGGTTAATGCAGAGTTTTTTTTATTTTAGAAAATTTTTTTGTTTTATTTTTGACTAATTTAAAAAATATATGATAAAATTAAGTTCTATTAATTAAAAAAACATAATAGCTCTTGAATTAATAATAATTTACTGTTAAATTAGATAAAAATCTTGAATCGGGCGAAAAAAAATTTATGAATCGGTAATTTTTAAATTTAAAGGAAAAATTCAATTTTTTTAAATTTCTTCGAGAATTTTTTTAAAAATATTATAAAAATTAAAGTCAGAGGACCTAATTTAAAACTTTTTATCAAGTAATATTTGATTTAATTCAAAACTAGAAAAATTAATGAATCGGTTATGATTTAAATCGGTAATTATCGAATTTTCATTCAATAAAAAATGCAAGCGATTCAATGAAACTAATAAACTTTTATATTCCGGAAACGCCCTTCAGAACAAACTAATAATGATTCAGTAAAATATTTCACAAGAACTTGAAAAGAAATCTCAACTAGTAATAATATAATGAAGCGAAGAAAATAATAATATTAAACATTTATTACGAAAGCCCTTCTTCGTCGTCTTGTTAATCGATCGCTCTTGTGTGCATTATAAATGGAACGGTAATTTTTTTTTTTTTTTTGATAAACCGGAAATATTCACAATAGAACAACAACAACAACTACTGTGTGTGTGTGTGCAATGCACTCTAAAAAATAATAATAAAACATAACCACGTCCATGCTTAGAAGCTCAAACGACGTATGTTGTTGGTGTTACATTCATTTATAAAATAAATTGTAGAAACGCATCGGGAACCTATTCATTCAATACACTCATATATATATTAATATAATATTAACCAAACACAGACCTATTATGATTACAAGGCAGTAACAGCAGCAAAGAGAGAGAGACTTAAACTTGTTTTTATATTTATTAATATAGTACTTTATAGTTGTTAGTGTAACGATTTACTGATCGCAGCTTAACTCACAAAAAAAAAGTTAACTAACTCTCGGTGTGTATCTGTTGCTCTCCGTGTATAAATCTTCAATTGTTATTGTTTTTAATACCTACGACGACGATGTCGACAACTACAAGTTGCATAAAATCCACATAAAATTGATGAAGTAAACTTGTTGTTTACTTATATACATTAAAAATATACAACTTGCTCTACTATTATCATTATTAATGAAAAAAATCAGGAGTTTCATTTGAAAAATATATAAATAAAAAAGTAAATAGAAATTTTTTTTTCGTACTGAAATATTTGAAGCATCCGCATACCACCTTTTTTTTCAACGACTCGACACGGTACCATATACACGAAAAAAATGCAATGTTTGTAATTTTTTATTTCGAGTCTTTATAGCAACTTCGACGACGACGACAACGACGACGTATTAAAAATAATAATAATATTGCAAAGTGAAGTGTGTTGTAAGTTATAATGTCAGTACAGTCATTACTTTACTCTGTATATTAATTAGCTTGACTTTTCTTTTTTTTCGCTTTTCGTATTTTCTTTACTCTCTCTCTCTTTTTCTCGCGCGTTGCATTCATCATTCAGTTTTTTTTTTAGAGAAAAATAAAAAAAATTAATAACGCCGCTTTTTCCAACAAAATGCGAGCAAATGTAAAATAATAATAATAATAATGAAAAAAATGATGGAAACAGGTTATAAAAAACAGGGAAGTATGAGTTCTTTGTACATTTATGCGAATATTAGTGTAGTATTAAAAAAAACTATGAAAATGGAAAAAAATAGAGGAAAATTATAATAATGATGAAAGGAGTAGTTTGGAACGCGATGCGATCACAAAAAAGTTGTCAAGGATTTTTTTTTCATTATTTATTTTTTAATACATATTTTTTTATTTTAAATTTTTATATTCATTACAAGGCACAAAAACATAAATTTTAAGTAATTTTTAAATAAATAAAAAATTTATAAAATTATTTTTTTTTTAAATTTATTTTAAATTAAAATTTTTAAATAAATAAATATTTTATAAAATTTATTTATTTTTTTAATTAATTATTCAATATTTTTCAATTAATAATTAAATTAACATATTAAAAATAAATTAATTTAAAAAAAAATAAATTTTTTATAATTTAAAAAAAAATTTAATTTTTTATAATTTAAAAAAAAATTAATTTTTTGTGAATTTTAATTTATTTTTATATTTTTTTTTAAATTTAATTACTTTATATTCAAAAAAAATAAAAAAAAATTCTGTACAAAAATTTTAATTTTTTAAAAAATTATTAAAATTTTAAATAATTAATTTTTGAATAATTTTAATTTTTAATATTTAAAAAAAATAATAAATTAATTCATAACATAATAAAAATTCAAATAAAATTATATATATATTTTTTCAATTAATTAATAAAACTAATAAAAATATTTATTTTTTAATGCTCATAAAAGTTAATATGAATAATAATAAAAATAAATAAATCATTATTTTAAAAACTTAATTTAAATAAAATTTTATTTTCAAAATATTTATGTTAAAAAAATAATAAAAACTTCTGAATTAATTAAAAAGTTTAAAATAATTAAGTGTTAAATACAAAATTAAATATGAATAATAAAAAAGCCATAAATCATTCAAAAAATCTAACCTCAATTTGAACCTACAAATTAAACATTTAAAAAATCTTTTTTAACAATATCTCTTTTTTTTACAACATTATCATATTAATTGTGACAACTCAACGACTTAGCGTGAACTTTTAACAACACAACACACAACAATGAAACCAGTTCTCTGTGTGTTTATTTTTTTTTTTTTTTTGTTAAATATATTTTTATATTTAAATACAATTTTTCACCACACCACACACACTTACCCGCGCTCACATGTATGAAATAAATTTTTTATACATATATAAAAATACATTACAAACCGATATATAACAACAACAATAATAATAATAACAATAAGAACACAAAGATCACATTCATGTTCACTTCATACATTTTATTATTATTATTCGTCGTCGTCGTCGTCGTCATTTTGATGCACATAATCCTGCGCGAGTACCGAGTGTAAAAAATGCACTATATGATGAGCGCCCTTTATGCTACTTTTTTTTTGTATTTCTCTCCGATATCACATAAAAATGTATGTTGCGTTGTGTTGTTCATGTTTGAGGTTAAATCATTTTTTGCCTACGTGATTCTTTTCTCAAACTTTTTTTTGTTCGATGCGTGCATGGCCATATGTGTGATGCGTGTGTGTGTCGATGCAGAAGGCAAAAAGAACGACTCGTGCCATCTCTTAACATATTTTGATCACATATACAACAACAAACATTCAGCAATCATATATTTTATAAAGCATGTAACCATGGGATATGTGTATCAGAAGCATAAAAATGTACACACAACACCATCCAGCCGAAGAAGACGAAGCAGAAGAATAAGATTTATAATACTTTTGCCGAGTGCGCTGTGTGATGATGAGAATGAAGCAAGTATTCAACTCACATCCGTACCCCAATCCGTTGTACGTACAGCATTCTTTCCCATCTTCTGCTTCTTCTTTGCCTTTTTTTTCGTTCTGCTGCTTTTGGTTCTCATATTTTTAATATATTTATACATTTATATTGAACATTTATCGTATACTTTGCTGCTGCTTTACAGACATTTGTTCACACATGCCAGAACGGTAACATACCATTGCCATGATCAAATCTCATCTGCCCTCGTTCTTGTTCTTTTTTCGTATTTCTTTTCTGTTCCTTTGTACACTCAATAATTCATATATATGATATGTTGTATATGTATATTTGTATAAATAAAATGTAGCAAAAAAAAAATAAACATTTTGATACAAAGAGTCGAAATTTTTTTTTGTATATTTTTTTGGAGAATTTTTGTTTTTTTTTATTTATTGAAAAAGTTAATATTTTTTCCCCTTTTTAAAATTTTAAATACGATTTAATTTAATTTTATATAATAAAAAAATAATTAAATAATTAATAATTTACTTTAAAATATTTAAATTAATAAATTTTTTCATAAATTGAATTTTTTTGTATATTTTTATTTATTTTTTAAAAAAATTATTATGATTTAATTTAATTTGATGATGATTTAATTAAATTAATTGTTTTTTAGTTGAATATTTAAAATTTAAATATTTTTCTATTTATTTCAATATTTTTAAAATTTCAAAGTTATTTTTTATTTTTTTTTTTGTTTTACAAATTTAAATATGATTTTTTTTAATTAAATTAATTAAATAATTTAATTATTTTTTTTATTTTAAAAGTTGATATTTTCTTTAATTTTATTTTTTATTATAAAAATTTTAATATGATTTTATTTAAATTGTTTATTTTTCATTTATTTAGTTTTTAAATAATTTGACTTAATTTTTTGATAATTTTTTTTTTTAATTAAATATTAATTTATTAAACTTTCATTTAATTTTTAAAAATTAAAATATTTATTTAAATATTTTTTTATTTAATTTTAATTTAATTTAAAATTTTTTAATAATTAAAAATACTTTTACTTACCTTTTATGTTTGATGTACTCGTCGATGAATTTTGAAATTTTCCAGGCCGTAATTTTTCAATACTCGTTTAAAATTTGAAGTAGAGCCAGAAAATGTTTAGTTTTTTTTCAAATCTTTTTTTTTCTTGCAATTTTGCTCAATTCATTTCAATTCAATTCAAATGTTGGAAGAAGGAAAAATTGCTCTATAATATAATTGAGGTCACACTTTTGTTTGTTTTTTTTTCTCGTCTTCTTTGTAACAATTCAATTATTTTTATTATTTTCCGAAAATAACATTGAGACACGAGAAATGAGATGAGGAAGAATTCTACGAACAATTTTTTTATGTTATTATTATTTTTAGTGTTAGTTCGTTGATTTTATGGCCTCTGTAGTTCGTTATGCCAATTTTCCTTCAATTATCTGAAAATAAAAAAAAAATTAAGCGATTAGTATTTTTTTCATAACTTTTCGTTGTTCAAAGAGAAAGAGAGACGTTTTTGGCCCAATTTTCGGTCAACAAGTCACCTGATGTCGAAAATAATTTTTTTTTTAACACAAAACAAATGACTCTTGTCAAAAAATTATCGAAACAATAAAAGTTGTTGTCCAGTTTAGTGAGTTAAAAGGAGACGAAGACACCAAAACAGGTGCATCAAGAACAGACAAAAAAAAATATGAAAGAGTTTCTTTTGTTGTTTAAACGGTCAGCACATGGCTCTCGCCTGATAAAAACATCACGACGACACGCAGATGCAAGAAAACTTGTGAAAAAAAAGAACAAAAGACGACAAGTTCCATTTTGTTGTTCGGCAGCAGCAGCATTTGGTTAATTTTTGACCCCTACTACCAACGTTTGTTTGTCTTTTTTTGAAAGGTTACTAGAGCGGTATTCAAATTTCAACCAAAATTTATTCAAAATTCAATAAAATTACGATTACAACGAGATTAACACCCACCTTTTCATTGATTTTTGAATAAATCGTTGATAAAAGAGCGCTCGTGGAGACGAATAAAAACAATAATAATCATAATAATGAATGGAAAAATAACCGGTCGAACGAGATGCTTTCGTAAAGTGGAGTCAATAAATTGTGGAGACGAACATTTCTTTGACAAATTTAACATTTTTTTTTTCGTGGGTTTTTTTTGATAAAGATGTTGTTGATCAGTTTGAAAAATATATTTTTTGTTTGTAAATTTCATCGAACGGTGCTTTATTGTCGTTTTCTCTCGAAAAGAAAAAAAATCATGTATCGTGACATTGATATGATAGTGAAGGTTTTTGACATTAAACATAAAATTTTATTTGAATTTTAATTTATTTTGTATTAGAAAATATTTTAGAAAAATTTACCGTAATTGAGCTAAATAAAAAATTTAGATTTTTTGATATAATTAAATAAAAAAAATAAATAATTTTTTATTTTTTTTATTTATTTAGTTTTTTAATTTTTTGTATAAAAAAAAATAATAAAATTTAAAAAAAAAAAATTTTTAATTTTTTTTTTCAAATTTAAATAAAATATTTTTAATAATTTTTTCTCAATTTTTAAATCTATCTTTATAATTTTAAAAAAATAAAAAAAATTTTTTTTTAAATTAAAAAAATATTAAATTTAAAATTGATATTTTTAATGATTTTTTCTAAAATTTAAATTTGACAACTTAAAATTAAATTATTTGAGATGGCGTTTTTTTATTTATGATGAGTTTAAAAAAATGACAAGTAGATTTTTTTAATCAGAATTAAATTTAAGAATAAACATTTTATTTAAATATGAAAAAAATAATTAAATAAAAAATAAATTAAATTAAATAAAATAAATAAATAAAATGTTGCAAAATAAAATTTTGATTCTAAAATTTAAAAAAAAACTTTCATTTTAGGAAAAAAAAATAATTAAATTAAATTAATAAATTATTGGAAAATTTTATTGTAAATTTTTGTTTAATTTTTTATTTAATTTTTTTTTAAAAACAATATTTTTTTAATAATTAATTTATAATTTTTTTTTTATCAATTCAATATTTTAGAAAATTTTTTTTTATTAATTTAAAAATTTTATTAAAAAAAAATAAAAAACAGGTTTGAAATTTTTTTTAATTTTAATTTAATATTTTAATTAATATATTATTATTTTTTAATTTATTAGATATTTTTTTAAAAATTATTTAAATAAAATTTTCAAAAATAAAATATTTTTATTTTATTTAAAAAAAATCAATTTTTTACAAAATTTTAGCTCTTGAACTGTCATTCACTACAATCCTCTTCAAAAAAAAAATGACCGATATCGTAATTAGATAACGCTTTTGACTAGTCAAACCGCACAAAACACACGTGCCTTTTTGTGAAGCACCTTCCAATAATTACAACTATTATCTCATTGAAGGCTAAATTGATAAATAATAACATTCAACATTGAAACGAAACAAATTTATTGAATCACGAAACTAAAGTGACTAAAATTCTGCCAAATAATTTTTCATATACGAAACTATTCCAAATAATCCACTGAAAACCCATAAATTTTAATTGTATCGATGATAGATATGTTCCAAACAACGCGCTCGATTGATCTTCCTCTCTATGTGTGTTTAATTGTGTGGCGCAATGATGATGATGATGATGATGTTCAAAGGTGCGCCAATAATATTTTCTAGGCACCCAAAAAAAATTTTCTTTTCAGCATTTTCGCCGTTTTGACGCTATTTATATCATTATTTAGCGATGTTTCAATTTGTATCATAAACTTTTCGATTTTTTTTTTGTTTGTTGTTATAATTATTCAAACATATTTTTTTTATGAGAGAGTGTGCGAAGACGAAGAATTTGTCTGTTCGACGGTCCAAAAATATTTTTTTTTATGAAACATGTGTATGAGTGACGACGCTTCGATATGTAAAAAAAATATTTTTATATATTGATTTTCGGTTTAAAAACATATTTTTTTATACGGGGAAAAAAATTCCGACTAATTATAAGTGAGAGAAAGAGAAGAAAATCGACATGTGTGTGACAGAAAAAAAATACGATCATTATGTAATTATTTTGAGACCGAAGGAACGCCATGGAAAAAAGGAAGTTATCATCATTAATCTATTTTTGTCCTTTTAGTGAAAAAAAAAATTTTCGAGCCCGAGAGAAAAATGAATTATTCGTTAATCGCTTTGATGCTAAATTTTCTATTAATAAAATGCACAATTTAGCGTGTGATTTGTGACCAATTTGAATATAATTAATTTTTGTGAGTGCAAACATTTTTTCGCGCGCACACTGCGTCGTTGTTAACTGTCATCAGTTTATTAACATCACTTCATTTCATAATTTTTCGGTCCGAATTATTTACCGGGAAGAAGTTTTTTTTAATTTTATTTTATTTCGACAGTCGCTAATTATTTACACAAATATCAATTTCTTCCGTCTCGGTGTCTCATTTTATGCGACATGACACGACAACTCACTAAATAATGTTGTTAATTCGGGCCCCGAAAAAAAAAAGTGAAGTTGAAATTTCTACGACGCAAGTACATTAATTTTGTGGATGACGGGCGATGCGACTGCATCTCGAAAGAAAATCAAGATTTTCTCGCGTTTGTTATATTTATAAATTCAGAACGATGCAGAGAAGTGCGATGCATCATCACCAAATTTACGTAAATATAAATTTGTTTTAATTATAGGAGGAGAGAGAGATGCGTCGTTGTTATATATTTATTTTATTAATGACTTGGAGGGAGTTTTTCGAATTAAATCTTGTGCGCGCGGCTTTGTGGGAGCCCCCAGTTTATCGTTTTATTATTATTTGTAGATATTTTAATTTTTCCTTTTTATTTTTAAAAAGACAAGTTTATTTATACAAACAATTATTTTTAGATTCTATGATGGTACGCGCATATTATGTGAAGAACGTTTGGTACATTTATTAAAACTTTACAATTACTGACAGAATCAGATTAACAAATAACAACGATTCGAGACAACAACAACGGGTGAGCAAGTAATCATCGGAAATTTGTCACGTGTTGCACTATCGCAGGCAGATGATGACGTTTTTAGGTGACTTTTATTTATTTAGAAGCGAGTTTCGAGAAATCGTAGTTCTGGGAAGTGAAAAAAGTGTTCATTGAATGTTTAATTATTCGAAGAAAATGGACTTTAAAGGTAATTTAATTAATAATAATAAATATTTTACAACAAAATTTAATTTAAAAAAAAATTTTTTTTTTATTTTTAAATTTTTAAAAAAATTATATTTTTTCTTAATTTTTGAGGCTAAAATCGCATAATTTTTATCTCAAAAATAATAACAAAAAAAATATTTTTTTTATTTTAAAAAATCTTTTTTTAATCAATTTAATTTAATTTTTAGGCAATTATTTTCCAATTTGGATTAAAATTTAGAAAAAATAGCAAATAAATTAATTTTTTTTTCTAAAAAATTATTAAATAAAATTTTATAAAATTAAATTTATATTAATTTTAATAATTTATTTAATTTTAATTTAATATTATAAATTAAATAAAAATAAAAAAAAACTAATTAAATATGAATTAAAAGATTAATTAAATAAAATAAAATAATTAAATTTAAAAAAATCTAAATCATAATTTTATTTAAAAAAAATCCTGAAAAATAATAAAAATAATTCTATTATCGAAAATTTTTTTTAAAAATTATCATATTATAAATTAAAAATTTCTAAATTTTAACGGAATTTCAACTTTTGTCTTTTAAAAATTTTAAAAAATAAAAATTTATTGAAAAATATTATTAATAAATTAATTTTTGTTTTCCAATTGAAAAAATATTTTAAAAAATTTTTATGAATTTATTTAATTTTTTTTAAAAAAGAAATTTAACGCAAAAAAAACTTAAATTTGTCAAAACTCAATACTTTTTATGAAAAAATTATTAAAAAAATTTATTAAAAAATTAAACAAATTTCGCATCACAAAAACTTGGCTCCAAATCGACCTTTCTCAATGATTCCAGCCAGCTTGCTTGCCTCACTTATGACGAAACTGTAACAAATTATTTGCTTAGCTACTCGCAAAAACTCTTTATCACCTGCTGCAACTCTGTTTTTGCCGCTATTGTGTACAACAAATAACGTGTAACTTCAACAAATAATAATTACTTTGCAAAAAAAACAAACTTTATCATCGATTATCGAGACTCGTGCGCACATACTGATTTACAATTATTCGATGTGTTCAGCGAAAATTATTCACAGGTAATTATTGATATAAAATAATAATTCGAACAACACCTGCTTTGATCGTTACGTCATATCATGCACCTTGCTGGAGAGAGACAATCATCAACAAAAAGTTAAAAATATCAGACAATGGATTAAAGGAACCTTGACCTGCGATTTTTATCGGTTATCGCCTGTTACACACGTTTATTTTTACACGTCGCGCTAATTTGTGTCGTTCAAAGGGAGATAAAACTGTGACATAATGATAAGCCAAAAATATTCATTCATTCCACAATTCAAGGAAGCGATCGATCGATATTTACAGTTACTCATAATAATGTTTTAATAATGATAATAATGATACTGAATCAATATTTTTCCTGTATACCTGTTTGTTGTTGTTTTATGTTGTGTTTTTAATGTTAATCCATGTCCAGTTTTTTTTGTATTTCAGTGAAAAGCATGAAAAAAATTAAACATAATCGTGTGTGTTGTAATTTCAATTCATTTAGAAAAACAAACCGTTTTATCTGCGCTAAAGCATGTCAGAAGTTGTTATTGATTCGATTTGAATTGTAAAATTTTTTCTTATGGCCAGAGCGCTTTTCTTAAATTTATTGAGAAGTTTTTGAAAAAATTCAAAAAATTTATTAAATAATTTTATATAGGTACTTAAGTATAAAAACATTAATTTTAGCATGAATTTCGGTTAAATAAAATTTTATTTTAAAAAAATTTTCAATTATATAAATTAAATAACAAATAATTAAAATTAAATAAATTTATCAATTAGATAAAATGATTAATTAATTAATTCAATTAAATTTAATTTTCTCCGATTTAATTAAAATTTTAATTAAACTAAATGTGCATTGATATTAATTAATTTCATTAAATTTTGGAGCAAATTTTAATAATTTATTGAATAAAAATGTTCTAAAAATTATTTTAATTTTTTAATTTAAAAATCTTTAGTTTATAAGCAATTTTTATTTTAAAGTGATAAGAATTAATTAAATCCCGCAAATTTATTTTTTTATATATAAAAAAACTAGCAAAAGATCTACATTTGAAATTTTTAAAATTTTATATTTTTAGATATTTTTAAAAACTGTTTTTTTTTAGATTTGAAAAATATTAAGAAAAATTAATTAATAAAAAAATAATTAAAAAATTAAATAATTAAATTAATAATTAATTAATAAATAATTTAAAAAAAAATAAAATTTAAATCTAAAAAAATATTAAATTTTTTAATTTTAAAATTTAATTATTTTTTTTTTCACGAAACGAAAATTTTATTTATTTTTTTTTTTTTTGTAATTTTAATTTTTTTAAATTTCTTGGGATTTTTATTAATTTTTTCTATGACAGACATAAATAAATTCAAAACAACTCAAAGCTTGTGAACACCCGAAAAACATTTTGAAAAGTGTATCAATGCATTAATGGCTCACAATAGCAGCTACATATGACGACGCCAGAGCAAAGCAGCGCGCATTCACTCGCAGCTCATGTACATTTCCCTGCTGCCATATACGAAAACATACATTATATTTTTTTTTAACTGTAACCATTTTTAAATAAATCATTTACCACAACATCATATCACCATGCGAACAGTTTTAAACCATTTTCAAACATATTTTATATCGTCGTCGTGTATGCTTATTATTTGCTATTATTATATTACTATTACGGAAAAAGCAAAATGTTTGTTGTTGTTTTGATATTTGTTCGCTCGCTTGCTTGCTTGCTGCTGCTGCTTCATAGCTGATATTATTATTATTAGTGTATTTTGAAAACTCACACATTATCTAGTATACTCTCCAATTTTGTACATAAGTACTAAGCAGTGGCGAATTTCGAATGTAGCGCGGAGTGTGAGTGAAAGACCATGATCGTATTACAAATAAGCCTAATGGCATTCGGTTTTATATAATAATAAATAAATGAATGAATGGAATAAATGTTTAGCTAAATTTTTTATTTCGTGTGCCGCCGATTGTAACATGCCTAATATTTGCGAAGCTTTTAATAATGAGCAACGGCAGCTTGGTTGAAAAATAAAATTTATTTAAAAAAAAGTTAAAAATGGAATAAAATTATCAGAATATTTTTTTTTCGCAGAGAAAAAAAAATTGAAAATGGGAAAAAAGGAATAATAAAACTTTTATCAATAAATATTTTTTTGAAGTCCAGACACATGACATGTTTTCCATATTATATACAGGATATACAAAACTGCAGCAAGCAAGCCAGCTCAAAAATATACAAAACTATTGTGTGGTGTTTCGTTTTTATTTTATATTTTATTTTAAAATGTTGTTATATAGCACTACGTGAAACACTCACACACTTCACAACAACAACAACAACAAAAAAAGAGTTTGTATAAAATAAAACAATATTCATGTGCAAAAAGTTTTGTTGTGTTGTTGTTGTTGATATTATTTAACTTCCATTACGCGCACTACTGGTGCAATATCGGTCATAGCTTGCTAGCTGCCTGCCTGTTTTTTGTTTTAAATGGAAAAATGGAGACTATAACTTTTATCTAGAACTGCATACTCGCACATCGTATAACCTTTTGCCTGAATTATTATTATTTAGCTAGCGAGTAGTAGTAGCTTGATGCACGTCGTCGTCGTCGTCGTCATCAGCATACACGAAACACGTAACATAAACCGTAGCGCATAGTAGTGAGTGAGAGTCAAACGTGATCATTGCAGTTGGAAATTGCATGGCAATGCATTTAGTTGCTGCTGCTGCTGCTGATGTTGTTGTTATTATTATTATTTACATTTGCTGTTGCTTTGCACTGCTCGACTCGACTCGATTCGTAGATATCGAAAAATGGCTGTGTGTGTAAAAATAAATACCTATAACACATAAGCCCTGAATGTGTATAAAATAATATATTTATAAACCACATCAGTTTTCTACTCGTCGGTCGTCTATTTATTTATTATTATTATTATGCATCAACGATCCAGGCTGTCAGTTACCTTGCCTTGCATTCAGTCTCGGATCCTTCAAGATGATTCGATTGTTCGATACGTGTCTGACGTGCAATGGAGACGCCTTGTTTTTTATTTATTTTTTTTATTCCCATATTGTCTAGTGGTTAGGATAACCAGCTATGTTTATTTTTTTGATGATAGAGACGTCTTGTTGATTTTAAAAATTTTATTAAAAATTATTTTTATATTTTTTACTGAAGAAATCGCTTTTTGATAATTTTATATTTTTTTAAAATAATTCCCATATTGTCTAGTGGTTAGGATAACCAGCTATGTTTATTTTTTCGTGATGATGGAGACGTCTTGTTGATTTTAAAAATTTTATTAAAAATTATTTTTATATTTTTTACTGAAGAAATCGCTTTTTGATAATTTTATATTTTTTTAAAATAATTCCCATATTGTCTAGTGGTTAGGATAACCAGCTATGTTTATTTTTTCGTGATGATGGAGACGTCTTGTTGATTTTAAAATTTTTTAAATTTAAAAAAAAATTTTTTTTAATATTTGAAAAATTTTTTCTGAAGAAATCGCTTTTAAATAATTTTTTGTTTTTTATTCCCATATTGTCTAGTGGTTAGAATAACCAGCTTTTATTTTTGATGATGAAGTTGTTGCTTTCAAAAATTTTAGTCCATGGATTTTCTAGATATCGTTAGGATAGTGGTTAGGATAACCAGCTAATTTTTTTCCGATCCATATTTTTATTAATTTTTCAAAAATATTAAAAATTTTGACTCCATCTAAAATAAAAAAAAAAGCTTTCATTAATTTCAAAACCATTTAATGAACTCACCTGATTTTCAAAAAATTACAAACTTTCGTTAAAATTTTGTTCCCAGTCCATCGTTTCTGAATCACAGCACGATCCGAAAATTCAATTTCAGTTAACTGACTGACTAGAAACATAATTTTCCAGACATTTATGCAACAATCTGTCTATTTATGGCACACATTACAACTATATTTGCTCGCACAAATAGAAACCCCAGCTACATGAACTAAAATAAATAAATCGCGCATATGAATTCCAAAAACGAAGCGAAAAAAATTATTATTACTATGAACATTACCATTAAAACGAAAACCAAACTGAAGTTTGTCGCGTAATCTCGTCGTCGTCGTCATTATTGTGTGTGCTGGCGATAAAACACCGATATATGCATCACACATCACTCGCACATCACATTCAATCATTCGCAAGTAATATCTCTCTCTCTAGATATTTATAAATATATGTCGGTCGTCGTCGTTCGTTTCGTTGTTGCGCGCTGAACATATGAAATGATTAAATATACAAATATGTCTAAAATGAATGGCGTTTAAAACAATCTCGCATAGAAAATATTTTGTGCCGTTTATTTACCAATCACACACCGCAGCACCGTGTCGCACATTTAGTACACAATATTACGTAAATTTCGTTTGGATTTGGTTAATAATGTGTCTCTCGTTCCTCGCCCGATGCCTATGTATATCTTTATTGCCTCGCGCGCATTAGGTACATATATGTGAAGAGATTGCATTGTCTATGACGGAGACACCTTGAATTATTTAGTTGTTTGCATTTTGGATGAACGTTACACTCGCAAGTCTCTAAAAAGGCACTCAATCAACTTCCCATCACCATCATCCGTCCATGCACCGCCGCTGCCGCTACGATAACGAGCAAACCTAATTATTAAATTATTCATTATTATTAAAATATTAAACGGAACAAAGTCACTGCTGCAACTCGGCAACAAATAATAATAATAATAATGCGATACAATAAATAGCGGAGGTATTATAATCTATTATCATCTAATTTCACGTGCATGCGAAAATCAATTAGGTATTTGTTTGGCGTTGCGCTCGCCATAAAATGTACAAGGAAGCAACAAGGTTAATTGTTCGTTAGTAAAGTCAGTTTCTACACGGAAAAATTACATTTTTTTTCGTCGATTCAGAACTCGAACGCAGATAACGCGAGTAATGTTTGTTGTTGCTCACAGTGATAAAAAGTCATTTGGAAAGCTATTGTTTTGAAAAAGACAATTTTTGTTCGTTCACGTATTATTTGTTTGATTGTGATAAAAAAAAAAAGTTGGAGTTCAGCAATATGAAGTTGTACGTGTGGTTATTACGACACTTTTTTTCTTCGGAATTAATATTTGATAAGAGGTTGAGTTTTAGGAATTACAAAAAAAAGTTTGTTAGAAGAGCTAAAAATTGAAATCTGGATCTAAAATTCTAGATTTGTTCTAGATTTATGTTTTTGAGTCATTTTTGATTTTTTAAAATGTTTTTGAACAGTTTAAATTATTTTAAAACTAAAACTGACACATTCAAAGAAGAGCTGAAAAGGCCTGAATTTAGAAATGTTGGCCTAAAATTTGTCTAAGTTTAAAAATATGCCCCGATTTTGAACCAAAGTTTGTCAGTTTTAGTATTTTAGCTAAATTTAACCTCAAATGATAAAACTGACAGAATCTAAGCTCAAATTGTTCAAAGCTGAATTTGAAGTTTTTGGCCTAAATTGGGCTAAGTTGAAAAAATTGTTCCAACCACGGACTAACTTTTCATCAGGCTAAGATTTTAATCTAAATTCAGTTTTTTAATGAAAAAACTGACAGAATCGAAGCTCTAATTGTTCAAAACTGAAATTAAAGTTTTTGGTCTAACTTGGGCTAAGTTGAAAAATTTGTTCCAATCATGGGCTAACTTTTTACCAGGCTTGAATTTTGATCTCAAATTAGTCTTTAAATGACAAAACTGACAAAATCTAAACTTCAACAGTTTGTTTAAAACTGAGCTTTCTAAATTTGGGCTAAAAATGCCCTAAATTGAAAAATAAATTCTTCTATAGAAGAACAACTTCGTCAGTTTTACAATTTTTAACTAGAAAAAGTCTCAGATGACAAAACTGACTAACCAGAGCTTCCCCAAATTAAAACAACTTGAGCCCTAATCCCTCAGATTCTGTTTTCTAACAGTCCCAAAAAGCTTCAAATTTCTTTTTAAGAACTATAAGTCAATAAAATCTCTAATTCTAAATCAATTTTAACCTTCACTGAATTTCAATAACCTCCAATTTACAAACTGCCCCACATTTCACCGAACACCCTAACTTGACATCAAATGTGTCGCCGTTTTTACGAAAAAAAAACACTCTCACAACAACACTCACGAACCTCCGATTTGTGTGTGCATGGCGTGTCTATAATGCGTGCGGTTTTTTGGTTAATTAAATTTTTTATCACCTTATTGTATGTTTAAAATGTGTAAATACTCGCGCGCGATGATAAAGTAACAACAACTCGGTAGTATTTTTCCAAACTGAAACGTAAATACGCGACAAAAACTACATCATCATCTAAAATCCGAACTTTGAAGCCACAAAAAAAACTTGTCCGAAAAAATGAAGTCATTAGCGTCTTTTTTTATCTGAAATTCTGTGTGACACCAAAGACTACAAAGGTTGAAAATTTTTTTTGCGGTATGTCTCAAACTGATAAGATAATTTTTTTTTTTGAACGAAAAAAAATTATTCAATATTTACTCTTTCAATTTTATTTTATTTTTTTGTCGTAAGTACGCATGAAAACATGAATGGAAGCCGCTTTTATTGTTGTTAACACGTTTTGATTCTCACTTTGGCTGTGTGTGTCTTGCGTTACAAAATTTTTATTATTTTTATTATTGTTACGTTTAGTGATAGCGGACCGAATAAATGCGAAACGCGGAAAAAAAAATCACAAAAATTTTTTTTATCGTCAATTGTCGTGTGTGTGAGTGTAGAGTAGATAAAATAAATAAAATGATTAAAAAAATTTTGTTTTACAAAAAAATAATAAAAAAAAATAAAACACTTGTTGTTCATTTTAATAACAATTTTTTTTTTTCGTATATATTTGGTTAACTTGACGCAATTCGATTTTTTCACGAATTTTTTTTGCGGGATGATGACACGCAATTCGCAGTTACAGACGCACAGCATGGCGTCGAGATGGCCGGATATTTGTCGCGCGCGTACAACACCCTCCGTAAAAATATAGGCGAACACACACACACACATCAAAAATCATTCACTTTATTCATTTACTTATGCATGCATGTCCTTCTTTCACCCGTCACCCATCATCAGCAAGAATAACATCGACAACGATGACAATGGGAAATGTGTTTGGTTTAATGTTCAATGTTAAGTGTGTGTAACGAAAAATCCTCGTCTACAAAAAAAAAATAAGAGAAGAAGGGGAAAAAATATTCATCGTCAATGTGACGACATACTTTTTTTTTCTATAATTTTTTTCCAGGAATTTCATTTCGTGGAAAATTTTTTGAATGAAAGTTGTCCGAAATCGACCAAAAAATCAATCAATTACGCCTTGAATCACTCAGGACCGCACAAAAACTAATAAACTCAAGCGGGTAATAATATGTTGCGTTATTATTATTACTTACTCATACTCGCTACGCACGCAATGCACCGAAAAATTGCACCCCTATGTATAAAAATATTTTTTTGTTTAATCATAAAAATATTTTTTTTTATTTTGTTTCCCATCGAATTTTGAATTTTCTCTTCTTCGTTGTTCACAAATAAAAAAAAATAGTGCGAAATATACCCGTTTGTCGATGTCGTGTCGGGAGTATGAGAAACAAAAAAAATTTTTTGGTTGATTTATCGTTTTAACATCAGCGAGTCGCAGTGTGACCGAATAATGTTGTTGTACAGTCGGAGAAAATGTGAAATAAATAAAATTCATTAAGCATAATTGTTGAATGTTTGGGTAACAATTTAAATTTTATGCGTGTTTAATGAATGGAATAGAGTTTTTGGGCGAAAGCGAGAGAATAAAATTTTTGTATGGAGGAGATTGCTTTCAATTGATTTGATGAGTGGTGTTTAATTTATTTATTAGGGATTTTTGTTTAGATGCGAGATTATTTGATATTTTAATGATTTTTTTTTTTGATGGGTGAATATTTTTAATATCCGTTTTTGATTAAAAATTGTTATTAAAAAGTGAATTTTTATTAATTTTGTTTTTAAATCAATTTTAATATTTTTTTTAATAAATAATTTTTGCAAATGCTTCACTTCAAAATCCATAAAATAATTTTTTGGTTCGAAAATCATTTTAATTTTTTTTAAAGGTTAATTTCTTTTGAAACAAAATTAAAAAAAAAATTAACGCAAATTTGTAAAAATTTTTTAATGTAAAATTATTTATAAAATTTAAAAAAAAATAATTTTTTAATATTAATTTCAATTTTTTAATTTTGATTTTATTTTAATTTAATTTAATTTAATTTTTTATTATTTTTTTATTTTAATTTAATTTTTATTTTTAACTTAGATTTAAATTAAAATTTAAAATTAATTTTTAATTTAAATTATTAAATAATTATTAATAATTATTATTAATATTAATTATTAATAATTTAAATTAAAATTAATTTTTACTATTAATTTCAATTTTTTCATTTTTATTTAATTATAATTTAATTTAATTTAATTTTTTATTTTTATTATAAAGTTTCTTTTTCATATTTTAATTCACTTATTAAAATTAATATAATTTTTTCTTATTTTTTGTTAAAAATTATCAAAAACACTTCTAAATACCTGATTTTCATTAAAAATTTAATTTTTTACGATAAAATTAGCTTTAAGAGCAAAATTTTGTCTATTTAATGTACGATACTATAAATTTATTCAAATTGATTAACGAAACATAAAAAACTCGGGTCTTCTAAGAAGGTTTTTGATCAAAAAAAGGACAATTTATTGATTGAAAAGCCGTCTGAAGAGCCTTTTTATCTCACTTTTCTATATTTTTCTCAAATTAAATATTTATTAACTTGAAAAAAACTGACAAAAAAAATATTTTTTTCTCTCTTTAGTAATTTAAAAAAAAAAATGGATTAGAGCATTTTTTTTCTCAATAAAAAATTATTTATTTTTAATAATTCTTTTGACAAATTTTATTAAAATTTTATTTATTAATTTAATGTTTTTTTTTATATAAATAATTTTTTAATAAATATTAAAACTTATCTCTTAGATTTTTTTTTTTCGTATAAAAATTACCTTAAAAATTTATTTGAACAAAAAATCACCCAAAAAAGACCATAAAACGCAAAAAAAATAAAACCTGCTTTAAATCACTCCTAATTTCGCGCACCATAACACGTCACCAGCCAACAATAACATCACTGCCCTATCTCCGAGCAACATTGCAACAGATCAAAAGGCCATAATTTGTTTGAAAAAACATTAAATTCAGCATAAACATCCACCGAAACCGAAAAAAAATCATAAAAATAATGATAATCATAACAATAACATAACCCATATAAAAATTATATTATTATAGCTCCACTCGGCAAACACACATTCATACAATAAATTGAACCGAATCATATTTCATCGATTTACATGTTGATTTTTCCTGTCTTTTTCACCGCACCACCGACAAACACACACACGAACACACACAACAAAATCTATTATCGAATGTTTTATATTTTTTAATAATAATAACAACAATAATAATAAAATAATAGTACAAACAATACGTTTTCCCATGCACAAACAATAGAGTTGTCGGTCGAACGGTACGGGCTCGAACGGAAAGTTTTTCAGAGCAGTAACCATTTCACTCTGCCGTCGTCGTCGACGTAGATGTAGATGTTTTTATACATAATTCGCATAATAATACAACCAATTTATCGACCAAAAATATCAAATATGTATCCTTATAGACTTGAACTCGATGTGTCTCTATAGCGGTACGTACGGTACGGTACACGACGTACCGTACAGGAAAAATATTATAAGGGTGATTTTTATGATGATTCAACAACCAAACGTCGTCGACATCGTCGTTATATTAAGTCTCTGCATGGCGCGCGGTTACATTTTCGTCCTTGTTGTCGCTCCTTTATATGCCCGTATAACCGCACACAGCGCCATACCGCCCGTACCGCTCGTACAACTTAATGTTCCTTGATTGAGGGCCATATCATGATGATTATTAAAAGCGTGTGACTGACTGTATAAAAATATTAAAAAGTTGACTAGGATGCGTGTTTCGGCGTGTTTGTTAGTTTTACTAGGGCAAATTACACACAAATATCATATTAATGCACGCAATGGCGAACGCTTTAAATATTAAAAATACACAGAGCGGCAGCAGCAGCGGCATGAACTGTACAAATTGGTGTAGAATGTATTCCCAAAACGGTGGAAAATTAATATTTATTTGAATTGGGTGTGTGTGTGATTGAAGCACTTTCTGGGTTCTCGTTCAGTTAAAAAAAAAAAATAAAATAACTTGTTGGGAAAATCGGATATTTCGGTGAAATGTGTTAACATGGACAAATAAATTACGTATAAAATAAAATAAAATCAAATTGGAATCCAGGGGAAATGTATCAAGTTTCAAATTTGATTTTTTGGAAAAACTGTTTTCATTTTGGCTCAAATTTAATTAACGATTTCGACAAGTTTTTGTTTAAAGATGTCCCATGTGAGTAAGTTTTTTTTATTATTAGAATAAAAATTAATGAATAATTTAGAGTTGGTGCATGGTTTTTTGAACTTGATAAAAAAAATTGAGAGATTAAGAGTCTTAAAATTGAATTTTTTTAATTTTTTTTTAATTTTTGATTTTATTTATTTATTTTTTTTTTTTTGAATAATTTTGATTTTTTTTTATTAAATTAAATAATTTAATTTTATTTTTTAAATAATTTTTTTATTTCATTAAATTATTAATTATTTTTTTTTTATTTTATTTTCTTTACAAAAAATATCTAAAAAAAACTTTTAAAAAAAATTTATTTAATTTTATTGTTAAAAATTAACATATGAATTTAATTTTTACTCTGATTTTAAGATTCGATTAATTAATTTTTAAATTTTCAACCAAATTGTTCTATAATTTTAATGAAAATTTGAGAAAATGTTAAATTTTTGTAAAAAAATATTTTTAATTAAATTCCATAACTAAAAAAAAAATAAAACGCAAATTTTTATTAAAATATTTTTAGCTTTAAATTTTAATTAAAAAAAATTACTAAAAAAATAAATAAATTTAAATGTTTTAGAAAAATTTTAAAACTTTAACTTAAAAAAATTATTTTAATTATTTTATTAAGAAAAAAATTGAAAAAAAAAAATATTCTGAAAATATTTTGAAGCTTTTTAAAAAATTTTGATTCATTTATTAATTAAATTAAAAAAAATAATTTTATTTTTTTTTTAATTAATTTTTTATTTGTATTTAATTATTTTTTTTACTACACAAAATATTTTTAAAAAAATATTTTATTTAATTTTATTGTCAAAAATTAATAAGCTAAATATTAATGAGCTAAAAAATAATTTTTCAACCATCAAAAATAACCCCAAAAATTAATTTTATAGTAAAAATAAGCAATTCAAGCCAAATTATCACTGAACGCTCATTCAAACTCAATTCAATGACAAAAAAAAAAGAAAAACTAACAAATGTGGTAAAAATGATATCGGATTAACCAAGGACGACCATTTCCCTCAATCACAACTAGAGACCCAAGCAACGCATGAACTTTCCTCCAATCCACTCTTTGTATCCATATTTATAATATTATCGTAAAAAAGGCCTAAAGACATGGCAAGGCATACTAAAAACTCTCATATACTCTTTTTTTACTACTATTATTGTACATTTCATTTAATAAACGAGGCAACAACAACAAACAAGAGCATAAGTAGACACCGAAACTAGAAAGCTCGGAGTAGTTAAAGAACGAACGAACATTTGTATCCTTTTTTTGTTGTTGTTGTTGTTTGTTGTGTGTTGATGCCACATCCATCCAAGTAGGTACAAATTTTATCCCTTCGCAACCAATCCAGATTTTATTTCGCATTCGAGCCAAAGTCAGAAGTCATTATTAGGCATTAAAGGGAGAGCGAGAGCGAAAGTACGGCTGTGTACGGAAAAAACGGATAGCAACACATAAGAGGCGCCTTTTATAAAATAAAATACTAAATCCTTACATTTCTTATGCAGGTACACGCGCTGCCTCTGCTGCTGCTGAACGACGTGAAAAAAAAACACACACAGTGAAAATGCGCACAAGGATAATGTTGTTCCATCCATCGGTACAAAACATTGTATGGTCGTTCAGGAAAAACGTCTCTGATGCCATTCTGTTGTAGTATCATCATGCCACCACCACCCGAAAAGGCAACAACAACAACTTTATTGATATAAAACTTTATCTATATCCTGAATTCGCTCTCTTTTTCGTTCTATTCAACTGCATGTCGGGCATACGACGCGCTCTGTGTGAAGGTTCGGTTGTTTAACATTTCAACTGAATACATTAATAAAATGTGTGGGTATTACACTCGAAGTGAACTCAGATTTTCCCCTATTTATCCCCTTGCCGTATAATATTTTTCGCAACAACTACCCAGATGGAAATGTTTGAAATTACAAAAAGTATGGGAAAATTTTTTAGATAATTTAGAATAAAATTTCAAAAATTTAAAGAAATTAATTAAGAAATAGAAAAAATATTTTTTTTGCTTAAATTTAGTAAAAATGTTAAAAATTATAATTAAAAAAAACTAATTTAATTAAAATTAATAATTGTAATTTAAAAAAAAATATTTACAATATTATACAGATTAGTTAACTAATTTATGATTTTTTTTTAATTTAAAAAAAAAAATTATGAAAAATTAAAAATATGTCAATTTCACTACATTTTGTAAATTTTATTAAATGCCAAATTAATAAATTAAATAATTTATAAATAATAAATAAAATAAATTAAAAATTAATAAATAAATTAAAAATTAATAAATAAATTAAATAATTTCCAATTAATTACTAACTTTATTTTTTTTATAAATTTTACTATAATTTTTAGATTTTTTTTATGCTTTAAGTTTTATTAATTAATTAATATTATTTTATTATTCAATATAATATTCGAAAAAAAAACTTAAGTTTAAGTGATTAAATATTCTACTAAAAATTATGGCTTTCCTTCTAAAAAAATATTTATTTTGTTTGATTTTAATATTTAATTATTTATTTTTAATTTATTTATTAATTTTTTTTAAATAAAAAAAAATTTAATTATTATTTTTTTTAGAATATGTTTAGAATAAAAAAAAATAATAAAATTTTTTAATTAATAAAAAAATTATTTTTTACATAAAATCATTTAATTAAAAATTTTATTAACAGTTTTATATTAAAAAAATATTTATTTTAGTTTTCGGAATTTAAAGACCCCTCTAATTTTTTTTAGAAAAATTAATTTTTCAAGAAAAAATGTTAAAAATTAGCTAAAATTTTTTAAATGAAAAATAAAAAAATATTTTTTCCCAAAAATAATTTAATTAAAAATTTTATTGACGGTTTCATATTAAAAAAATATTAAATTAATTAATTTATAATTATTTATTAAATTAATTACTTTTAAATATTTCGATTTTGAATATTGAATTTTAGAAAATTTTGTAAAAAAATATAAAATAAAATGCGATTTCATCAGTAAAATGGATTTTAAAATGGAAAATTTTTATTTTTTGCAATAAAAAAATTAATTTTGTATCCAATATTTTTTTAACTGGGCACCCCGACAACGATGACGACGATGAAAATGATGAGGAAAATGTAAAAAGAAAAATGATAAATAAAAAAGCTCTCGAGTCTGTCATTTCTCTCTACATGCCACGTACGCCATCCACACGAAGGTAGATAGGGAGGCACAACTCGGTAATACAACAATAAAATTTTTGTGTTTGCTCTCATCTACCCTGTGTTCCATACCGAGGAACAACGAGAACGACGACGACAATATACATAAACATTACGTAAACAGAACAGATTCAAATATATATTTAACTTTTACGCCACCATCACACACCCTCATCAAAATTCATCTCCTTCGCTTCGCATCGACGTTCGTACGAAAAATTTCACCCACAACACCATCATCCATCTAGTCATCCACCCAACCACCCCTTTTTCGTACATGCCGAACGTCGTCGTCGTCGCTGCACGGTACAACAATATTTATAGCTGTTGCATGAAAATGGAATGAATTTTCTGTACGAAGGCACCCAACATGTTGACTATATGAAGAAAAGAAGAGAATCGTGCGATGTGGATTTTTGATCAGAGAAAAAAAAATGTAATACACAGAATGATACCGAAAGACAACAACAACAAAGAAAAATGTATAGAGAAAATTGAAATGGATAAAATACCGCACACACACACAAAAGTGCACAAACACACAGCATGTCATTATGTATTGACAAAAAAAAAAAAAAGAAAAACACAAAAAATGACGACCGATGTATTTTCTTCTTATGATTATTTTTTCCATTTATTATTTTATCATAGACACAGCGACCAGCGTTCTGAAGGGAAAAAATAATAAAAACTGTGTTTGTCTATAAATACATAAGAGACTCTTAAATAAATAATTGACGATAACTTTTTTTTGTTGTTGTTGTTTCACATTAAAAAAAAATGTTTTCTCTGTACTTTTGATTGTTTCGCCATACATTTGTGCGGAGCGGATGAAAAGTGAAATGAATTTATTGTCATCCGATCGTTTTCGCTAGATAGGCTAGCAAACAAAAAAAAATGGGAGAAAAAACCTCGTCGCTGGTGTGAGGATGAAATATGATGGAGATGACCTTGAAGAGATTTAGTGAAGAGTTATTGAACCGGAGTTCAACGTGTTGAACGACTCTTGAAGGATCTTGAGGGGATTAATTTTTGAAAAAGGAGTCATGGAGTGATGAGTACTCGAGAAGGTGTCAAAACGGGGTTTTTATTTTTTTTTTTCAGAAACTGTCAAAAATTTTAATGAAATTGTTTTTAGAGTAAAAAAAGTATTTAATTTAATTTTTTTAATTAAATAATTTTTTATTTATTTATTCAATTTATTAAAATTATTAATTTAATTTAATTTTTTTAATAATTCTATTTAAATTTATTCATTTTTTTTTTTCAAATTATTAATTAAATTAAATTAAAAAAATATTGACATTTGTCACTTGAAATAAATTTTGACAGCTGTCAAAATTTTTTGAAATTTTTTTATAAGCAAAAAATTCTAAATGAGCAATTTCTGTCAAAAAAAAAAATTAAATGCCTTGATACTTCAAAAAAAATTAAGTTTTACCAAAAATTTGACATCTGTCATTTTTGACAGCTTTGATATTTTTTAACTCTTTAAAAATTTAGTAAAATGTCAATTTTTATTAAAAATTTCCAATTTTAATTTAATGAAATTAACTAATTTTTTTTAAAAATTAAAGATTTCTTCAAAATTTTGACATCTGTCATTTTTGACAGCTTTTAAATTTGACAGTTGTCATAAATTTTACAAATTTTTTTATTTTAGAGATATATTTGATCAAAATAAAATTAATAAATAAATATTTAGTAAAATAATTGAAAAGCCAAAGATTTTAGGGATTTTTTTGTAAAAATCTTGACATCTGTCATTTTAATGTCAAATTTCTTAGAATTGACTTGACATTTATTTTTAAATATTTTTATGAAGTTTTTCAATCAAATATTTTATAAAAAAATCAAAATTTAATTTAAAAATAATTTTAAAAAATATTTTAAGGAAATTTTGACACCTGTCACTTTTCGTTCTGTCAATAATCAATTTTCCATTTATTTTATCCTTAAAATGTTTTTGAACAGAAAAAATGTTAAAATTCCCATAAGAAAAAAAACCACCTGTGGTAATTTCCACAAAATTAGTCCCTGTCACGGACACAAAACTCACTTAAAAAGGCAATCGAAGCACTTTTCGAAAAACGTTTCCGTACAAAATGTCACATCTCACCCCACTTTAACCCCCCGCCCCGCACGTTACCTCTATCACTCTAATCAAAAATTCCAAAGCAATATTAACGCAGCACACAAACACATCATATAATAAGAATAATGATAATAACGACCCACCAACGACCGACGACGAGCTCTCATCGCAAGCAGCAGCACGGCACAAAATTCAACACAAGCCGAGATTTTAAATACTTGTGTCATGACATCAATTTGTCGTCAAGTGTATCAAAACATTCAACAACAACAGAGCGAACAGACAAGACATTTTGTACGTCGTCGTCGTTTTTCGTACGGTCGTATTGTCTGCGCTGCTGCCGTGGAAAGAACGACGACGACACAACGAGAGCGACGTGAGTAAGTAAGGTTAAGTATTGTAGTAATAACTATTTTTCGCATGTACGAGCAGAACGTATGCCGACGACTTAATGCAGTACACTCTATTTATTTATTAATATTATTGTTAAAGTGCTAAACAGATTATTTTTAAAGCATTTCTGACAACAGTATTTAATTAGTAATTTGTCTTTTTTACAATTTTTTTTTTTGTTTTGTTCGATGACGCGACGACATTTGCATTCAACGCATTGTTCGGACGACATTTCGACGGAAAATTCCAAAAATGGTCGAACGTGTTATTAATTTGCATCACCTTGTGTTCTTCTTGTGTTACAGTTTATTATTTTTTTTTGTCAGTCGGTAATTTTCAGCAAATATGTGAATGGCGGAAAAAGGCATTGAACCGTGAAATATAAATTTTTTTTCGTCTTCTTCTTATTATTATTATTATTAATATCTTTAACGGTATGAGATGATTTGCGTTATATTTATATATATAAAGTTCTGGTGTGTTTCTTTATTTTATTTTTTTTTCTCGGTGCTGTCTTGCCTGGTACATGAAATAATAATAATAAAATATATTTGAAGTAGTTTCTTATGGCGAGAGTGTATTGAATGCTGTTCGGTTGTTCTGTAGCAAGAGACAAGAGACCGACAACGACGTCGACGACGACGACTGCGTTGATGTTGTTGTTATTATTACAATAATGTTCACTCGGCATACTCTAGAATATTATATGGCCATGTGCGAGAGACACTGCAAAAATGCAATGAATAAAATTGTGATGGGCACCGAAAGGAATTTTACGTTGAAATGAACTGATTTAAAAATTTATAAAAAAAAAATTTGAAAATTTCATAAAGTTGATCTTAAATGTGAAAAATTTGTTACTCCACAATCGGAAATTAAAAATATTTTGAAGACAAATTTTAAAATTCAAGAACTGGAAGTCCGCAAAGTTGAAAGAAAAATCTTCCGCTAGAAGGCTCTTTTAAAAAAAAAATTGATAAAATTTGACGCTAGAGGTCTCTTTTTAATTAAAACTCAAAAAACTCTCGCTAGAGATCTCTATAAGTTTAAAAACTTCCGCTAGAAGGTTCTTTAAGAACAAAATTAACAAAAAATCTCGCTAGAGGGCTCTTTTTTAAACAAAACGTAGAAAAATTATCCGCTAGAGGGCTCTTCATTAAATAAAAAGGAGAAAAATCTTTCGGAAGAGGGCTCTTTTTAAACTAAATCGACATAAATTTGACGTTAGAGATCTATTTTTGAATAAAACTGTCAAAAATTTTCGATGAAGATCTCTAAGTGAAAGATATTTTCCGCAAGATGGCTCTTTTGCAAGATGAAAATTTGTTGTTTGAGAATTTTCCGCTAGAGGGCTTTTCGTTAAACAAATTTGATTTAAAATTTACTTTAGAGATCTCTTTTTGGACACAACTGAAAAAAATCTCTCTTAAGGTCTTTAAGTGAGAGAAAAAATCCGCTAGATGGCTCTTTGTTGGATAAAAAAGAGAAATCTCTCGCTAGAGGGCTCTTTTGGCAAACTAAATTGACATAAATTTGACGTTAAACTAAATTGAAAACTGAAAAAATTCTATAAGAAGGTATCAAAGTACAATAAAAATTACCGCTAGATGGCTCTTTTAAAACAAAACTGCCAAAATTATCCGCTAGAGGACTCTTTAAAAACCTAAAACTGTAAATTTCAATGCTTCAAGTTCATTCCAACTCACATTCCGCATCGTTGCAAAAATAACGAATGAATAAGAATAATAATATAATATAAAAACTGAAGGTGATCGTGTACAAGTTAGTTTTTGCCATTTTCTTCTTATTATCCATTTTTCCACATTTTTTTTTCTTCTCCTCTCTCTCTCGTTCCACACTCTTTCTCTTCGATAGCTATACTCTCGTAACTCCAATATCATTATTATATTATATTATTTGTACAAAATCCCCGCGTTCTCATGCCATCCACTTTTTCGCGCACATCATAATATATTAATTTTAAATGGAATCATTTGACCACCATTTCACTCCTATCTACTGCTTGCTACTCTCCTCGATGATGGCATGCCGGGATAGCGCAAAAACTTTTTTCTTTCTTGTATTTATATTTCCCGACAAACGTAAGTCAGTCACTCCACCCTTTTTCATCACTTTTCAATTAACGATCGGCTCGGATAGTAGTAGCAGTAAGGTACAGACAACATCGTAGAGTAAAAACCGCTACGATGTGCGTTTAATCATCTTAATTAAATCCTGGTGAGTAGTTGCGATGTCATGCAAAAAAAAAACAACAAAGTTATGGTGTAGGAGTGAAGCAGCGGAAAAAATTAACAATCCATCAATTTAATTACTCGTTTTTTTTTAATTTATTATTTATTTAACGGAATTTCTTCTTCTTCTTGCAAAATCATAAAATTTTTTTTTTTTTTTTTTTTTTTTTGGGAAAGTAAAAAGAACATTTCCTGGAAAAAATGCCATGTTTTGTATGTTTATTTATCGTGAACTTAAAAAAAATCCAACGCGTTGATCTGAATTTCGAAGACAACGCTGGGTGATGATAAAATAAAATAAAATCATTTATGAATGTTAACACACTCACACACGATTATTATTATTATTTTTACTTCTTCTTTAAAAAAAAAAATAAAATACGGGAATAAACGAAGCAAAATGCAAAGAAAATGAAGAAGATCCGCATGTAGAAGTATATCATGTACCAATTTATATTTATTTGTTCTGTATTAACTTCTTTTTTTATTTTTTATTTTTTTAATAGTAATGTAATTACTTATGGGATATTTTTTTTTCGTTCCTTCTCTCTTCTTTTTTGTCTCGTATTTTTTTTTCTTTATCATCACAAGACATAACTTCACATGAGATTCTTGTTGCTCATTCTTTCCTTCAATTCAATTCAAACACATAAAATAAAATAAAATAAACAAACAGCGTTAACTCCTTTTAAAAAGAGCAAAATAAAAAAAAAATGTTTGTTTGATATGCGTAAGTAAGCACCTCTTGTCGCGTCGTTTTTTCCACGTTCACGCGTTCTTTGAATGATTCTCAACAGGATTGCACTTAATGCATTTTTACAAAAAAAAAAAAAATTAAAGCACCTTCTTAGACGTAACTTTTAATTAACAATTTTATTTATTTGCCGAACAAATGGCACCTCTCTATGCAAAAAACGAGCAAAAATTTTTATGATATATATATTTTAGACACAAAAATAAATTTTTGCGAACAAATGCAGCAACAATGTAATAAAAAACGTCAAAAGTGCGGCAGACGAGTCAGTGGGTGATATATGATTAGCTTACGATACTTCTACACCACACATCGACTTGTATATTTATTTTAATTAATTTAAAATGTATTTTAAATTTATGATTTTTCCTCATGTTCTTTTGTTTTTTTTTGTATTATTTTCCCCCTATTTAAATTTACAACAATTTAATATTGTTGCTGAGTTGATTTTATTTTTTTTTTGTTCGCCGGTTATTTTCAAACTTATCTATATTGCTGTCGCTATTTAGCTTACTTATTGTCGCGTCTCACGATTCTGATTAGATAGAGTTATTAAAAATGTATAAAATGATAAACAACTTTTGCGAAAAATAAACAAATTATTTTTATTAATAATAATGAAGAGACAATGAATGACAACCTTATTAAGCAAATTTGACAGACAGCGTAAAATCTCTGGCAAAGTAGTTTGTTGTAAAAAAAAAGTTTTACTTGTAAAGTTCGTTCTTGCGTTAAATTTAACGCTTTTAATTAAACATTATGTTTTAATCACTTATTTTCACTTTTTTTATGTTCCAATTTTTTTTCTTTATTTTTATCAATTTTTTTATCGTAAAAAAAAATCTTATCTGGTAATAATTCATGTTAATAATAATAAAAATCATTATTTATCACAATTTTATTATTTTATAATATTTTTGTTAATAAATAATAATTATTATTATTGACATTAATATTATTACCACTAAAAATAAAATAATAAACACTTACCGTTTTTCGTTTTTTTTTTGTTGTATGCCGTTGTCGGTACTGTATGCACAATATACGTGTTATATATGTATCTCAATGTATATACAGATTATATGCACATTTTACACACGAAACGTATATTATTTGTATGAACGTTTATTGTTAATATTATTACTATTTTATTTATTTATATGTGTGTTTTATATATGTTTTAGATTAGCCAGGTATGTGTGTGTATTATTATTATTATTTTCAGATCAATTTGAAGTTGTATCTCATTATTACATTATTTTCATTAAAATTTATTTTTTTTTATTTTTTTCGTATTTATAAGTGAATGTACACTTTTTATTATTATTATTTATTTTCTGGTGTATATAACTTTTTTTTGTGAACGATTATTATTATATATATATTTTTTTTTTGAACAAGAAAAAATTTCTCCGGCAATTTTGTTGTTGTTTTTTTATAACATATTTTATTTTTTGTTGTTGTGTGAATTATTATTAACTTTTTTTTATTTTATTTATATCCGAACAAAAATTCGTTGATATTTTTATTTATTTTTAAACTGGGGTATTTATTTGTAATAAATTCAAATCCACACGTATTAACTTGTTTTAATTAACTTTGTAATATTTTTGATTGACAACATTTATTTTTTTTAGTTAATTAATTATTTTTAATTTTTTTTTTATTTATTGATGACACAAAATTATTTTTTTATTTATTATTCCAATACTGTCGATTTATTTTTATTAATGTTTTTTTTTTGTGTCAATTATTTTTTTTAAGTTATTTTTTAATTTTTTTTTTTGCACAAATTTAATCCTTTAATTTATTTTAATTTTTTTTTAATAATAAATAAATTATTATTATTTAGCATTTATTGTAATAAATATTCCTTGTTGCACTCTCTTATTATTATTAATAATAATAAAAACTTAGTCGTGTACCATCTGAAACAACGTGTAATGTTTCGATGTCAAAATTGAACTGAAAACACAAAACAGAATTGAAACATTCATAACATACATTCAGAGAAAAAGTTTGTAGTGTGTTCACTTTGGTGTTCAGTTTGTTCCGTATGCGCGCACCGTATACGTAGCGTACATGTTGCATACGTACGGTACGCTGTACGGTATAGCTGTACGGTACGTATGCGCGCTCTGAAGAAGTTCGTCCGTAATCGGTTTTTATGTTATTTTATCGGTTATAATCGGAGCAGCATGACAATAAATATGCGATTTATTTGTGTGTATTTAGGCAGGCAGAGTGTGTACATGTCTTATAATAGAGTCTCCTCATTTCATTCGGTTTTGCATTTATATTTTGCTGTACGGTACACGTATGTATGCTACGGTACGACATACATGTACCGTACGGGCTGTTTGAAAAGTCTCGTTTTCTCGCATTGTTGACACGGAGGAAAATCGGAATATTTGTCGAATGACCCGATATATTATTATGGAATATGGATGGAATATTATTATAGTTATATGTTAATTATCCCGTACTCTACGGTACGACGCGTATAGCCCATACAGACGTGTGTACGGTACAGATGGAAACAAATGTAGACACAGAACACATTTTCTTTCTTATATTTGTCGAAAACGCGCGTTTTATGAAAGATATGTGCAAACATATAGATTTTTGTTACGTCGTCGTATACAACAACAACAACAACAACAATAATACTATAAAGCAAAGTAAAAAAGAGTACAACATTTTGATATCTGTAGTAAAATAAAATAAAACAAGAGTCGTCGTCGTTGTTGTTAGTATTGTTCGGTGCCGTTGTTGTAGGAGAAGAAGAGTGTGCACTCCACATCACAACATACATAGATATGGTTATAATACGATAATACGCCGGTGGAGTGGCGTACAAATTACACTTTCGTAGCGTACGACAGAGAAAAAAAAGACGAACACAAAGCGTCATTCAACTGTGCTGTGCTGCGGTGTACTCTCTTTGCTTGCTTCAGAGTCTGTAGGTAATGTGTGTCATACACATAACTTTTATAGATTTTACCATTGTGAATGGTGTGTCACATGAGATTTGTTGTTGTTATTAATACGAAAAAAAAATTTTTTTTTCATCGTCATCATCAACGCATCAATATATGATCGGTGGTGGTGCTGCTGCTCCTCATATAATAAATAGGCAGGAACAAAACGGGGAATTTTATTTAATAATAAAGAGGGAAATATTTGAATAACATTGACTTTTGTGTGGAATATTTTGAGTGTGTAGTTCTTGACATTTATTTGATTCTATCAAGATTTCATTAATAATTTATGAAAATTTTATCTCAAATTTAAATATTTGTTTTTTAAAATACAAATTTAACTTTTTTATAATTTAATTATTGATTTAAAATTAATTTAATATTTTTTTTATTAATATTAAGAAATTAAAAAAAAATAAATTTTCATGCTTTAAAAGTTTTAAGAAATTAAATTAAAATTTTCATTTAAATTTAAATAAATTTTATTTACAAAATTGTTTATTTTGAAATTTCAAAAATTATTTAAAATAAAATTAATTAATAAAATTTTGAAATTATATTTAAATTTATTCAATAATTTTTATTTTTTTTAAATTTTTAATTTATTTATTTATCTATAATTTAAATTTTTTATTAATTAATAAAAAAAATAATTAAAAAATATTTTTAAAAAATTATTTAGAAAGTTAATAAAGTCTATAAAGAATAAAATCATATCACTTAAAATTATATCAATAAAATAATTTAAAATTTTATAATTTAAAATTAAACTTCATAAAATTTTAAATTTAATTTTTGTTTTGTAATAAAAATAAATAAAAAAAAATTTAGAAATTAATTTTTTAAAAAAATCTTGTAAAATAATAATAAATATTGATTTTTTTTAAATTTAATGTAAATTCAATTAAAAAAAAATTAATATTTATTATTTTTTTACAATATTTTTTATAGAAAAAAATTAAATTTATAAAATTTTTATTTAAAAATTTAATTTAATCAAAACAAAAATTTAATTTAAAAAAAAAAATAGAATTTTTAAGAATATTCGAAAATTTTATTTTAAAATAATTTAGTTTAAAATTTAAATAAGGTTAAAGTTAATATTGACTAAAAACTGAAAAATCTAATCAACAAAAAAATTCTCAATTTTATTTAATTTATTGCAATTAATCCAAATCAAGCATATTAAATTTATTTTTATAAATTTCTCATCAAAAAATGACAAAAACCAAGATTTTAATAATTTTGAGTCAAATTAAAAATTTAATAAAAATTCAAAATAACATCAAACGATTAAAAATTTAAAAAAAATCTTAATTTTCATAAAAATTTTAGAAAAAAAAAATTAATTTACCTCATTATTCCTCTCTAAAGTTCAAACATATTCTTATAAAAACCTCACACAGAATAAAAATGAATACAAAAAAATTGTTCCAATATAAACAAATAGGTTGCTCCTAAATATGTATCCCTTTGTCGATTTTTTTTTTATATTTTTCAATGCTCCTGCTAACCATCTCTCCGTAACTCCACAAAATGCCAACCTTTGACAACCTTCGTCGATATCGCCGAAAAAATCTCCACAAAAGGGATAATCATCATAATAATTGTGCGCTCGCTGAAAATGTTTTGAAATATATTTATTATTTGTATTTCTCTCCGTGTTCTTCATACCATTCCACTCACACTCCAAATAGTCTCTTGTCTAAAATAACGTACGTAATTTTCAGTCCGTACACAAAATTTTTCGTAGTCGTCGGTAACAATACAGAAGTGACTCTCTCTCGCTTCTACATTCATTCATACGGTGCGAATAGGGAACCGAGACATACAACAAGCGATATAGATATATACAAAATAATATAAATGGTTACTAAATATTCGATGAATGTGTACATTTTAAACATCAAGCTACTCGACTTATAATGTGCGTGGATAACAAGTTAATAACACTGAAGGTTATTTGCGTTGTTGTATATTAATATTATTTATATCATAATATTGTCTGTGTATCGTGTGTGTGTCGTATATGCGGGTATACGAGGCGTATTTATATTGGAGTAGACTCTCGTGTTTTAATTTACTTAAAACAAAATTAATAAGTAGTGCTTTTTGGTTTGTTAATTTAATTGAAATGATTTAATTCTTTTTTTTCGGGGGGCTTCGTTTTGTCGTTGTTGTGATTAAATTGACAAAATTTTACATATGTTTAAATTTTTAACGTCCTTTTCGAAATGACCAATCTGTGTGCGATGAACAGACAAAAATACATATGTCGAACATACAGATGCTCGTTCGGCTTTTGTTCGATACATTCGATGATTTTCCATCCGACTATCCATATGGAATAGGCACCTTTTGTTTACGTGATTGGGGGTGTTTGGCGCTAATTTTGGTCGCTTTTGAATGAAACGTGCTGTGATGGTCAATTTAAGTCAAAAAAATTAAATAAAAATATTTTTTTTTTTGTTTTTTAGGTTGTTCAGGGTTAAAAAAAAAATAGAATTAATTTTTATTATTTTTTTTTAATTAAAAAAAATTAAACATTTTTCTACTCGAAAATTCTTATTTCTTACTCGAAATTTAAAATAAAAAAAATTAATTTTATTTTCTCCTAAAATTTTTTAGGCTAAAAATTATTAAATTAAATTATTAAAATAAATTTTTAAATTTAAATTTGAAAATGAATTTAAATTTTAAATTTTTGTAATTAATAAATTAATAAAATTATTAAATTGAATTAATTGATTATTAAATTAAAAATTATTAAAAATAATCTTTAAGCTATTTTTAGTTAAAAAATTTCAGATTTTTTTGCTTAAGTTTTAAAATCTTTTTTCAAGCTAAAGCTTTATATTTTTGTAATTTTTATTCTGAATGATTTTATTTTTTATTTAATTAATTTTTATTATTTTTAGTTATTTAATTTTTTTCTAGAAAAGATTAAAATTTAAAATTTTTTTAAATGAAAATAATTTAAGAATTTTTTTTTCTAATTATTTTTCTAAAATCTAAAAATATTTAAATTTTGAATTTATAATTATAATAATTAATATAATTAATTTTATTTTTTTTACAACTACCTACATTTTTTGAAAATTATTAAAAATTTCTTATTTTTTTGAAATATTAAACTTTTTGAAAAATTATTATGAATTTTATTTATTTAGAAAAAAAAAATTTCTATGACTTAATTTTAAAATTAAAAAAAAATATATCTTAGTTCAATTTCTTTACTTAAAAGTTTTTTTGACCCTGACAAATTTTTCGTCCTACGCGATCCTCATAAAGAACACAAAATATCGACTCAACGTCTACTAAATGTCCGAAGTTGCCACTCTTTACTGCAAAGTAGTAGAGTAGGGAGAGTATTATGAACTCAATTTTTTCGTATTTTTTTTCCACAATGATAGCAACAACGTCGGTTATTGCAATGAATGGATGAAATATTTACACGAAAAATAAAAAAAAAATTGAACTGCGCGTTGTTTAGTTTTTGAGTATATGTCACACGTCCGACGTGCGAGTAAATGTACATAAATAGACGATGGAGCGGCAGCACCAACAGCAACGACGACGGCGACAACGACAAAAGTGTTTATTTTTTAACATTATTATTTAATCAAGGACATGAATCAAGTTGGCTTGGTCACTCAATGATATTTATGTCAAATGAAGTAATTGCCTTAATTGAGTTCATGTGTGTGTTTGTGTGTGGCAGGCAAGCAACAATATTACTGATGACGATTCTTTTTTTTTTAGCAAATAATGTCCTGTTGATTTGCGGAAATGGATAGGATGGGGAGATAAGTTGTTGCGCATTGAGGAAGGGTTGTGGAAAAAATAAACATAAACAAAATGAAAATTTAGGAAAAATTCATCGTTTTCGAAAAAATATTAATTTTTACTTATTTTTGATGAGTACGAGTTTTAATGACAAAAATAATGATTTAATTTTTTTTTAGAATCTCTTAACCTAAATTAGTAAAAAAATTAAATAATTGCAATTTATGACTTTTTGTGATTTTTTTACTTAATTTTTTATATTTTTAATTTTAAAGTTTTGAAACAAAAAATAAAATAAATAAATAAAAATTAAATTAAATTTAAATTTATTAAGATTTCTTATTAAGAAATAAAATAAATTTATAAACATTATAAACTTTATTTAGAAAAAAAATTAAATTTTATTTCTTAATTAATTTAAATTTAATTCACTTTTTATTTATTTGTTTATTCTTTAAAACTTCAAAATTAAAAAATAAGGTAAAAAAATCACAAAAAGTCATTTAATTTTTTTTAAGTTTTTTTTATTTTATTTTATTTTATTTTTTTTTTTTTTTTTTTTTTTTTTGTAAAAAAGAGCATTTTTTAAAAATAATTCAATTAATTTAAAAAAAATTAAATTAATTAATTTTGATCAAAATTTAAATAAAAAAAAGTCAAAAATCGTAGAAAAAATTTTTTAAAATATGATTTTATCATTTAATATTTACAATACAATAATAAATTGTTAAAATTTAATGAGATGACTATACAAAGTTAAAATAATTTTATAAACTTTCAAAGGGACTCTACAAAGCACAGATTTTAACAGTAAAGGATATCACATTTAATATTTATAGAAAGCTTAGAAACTTTCATAGAAATTGATTGAAAAATTGTTACCTAAGCAACAAAATCACCATTAACACTTTTCCACAAACATAGTTCCCATTCATGCAGGTAATGGAAGTAATTTTCCCACTTATTTACAACGCATTTGACATTTACTTGTACATTTAATCCACTTTAGTACAAAGTAACCACCTCCGCAACTTTCCTCTATCAAAACTACGATCCATTAAAAACCCACATTCGATTCAATTTTTCTTTTTTTTTCTCTCTCTTCCTACGACGACGACGACCTCTTCACGTAAATACGAAACGGAACAAGGACATCTGATGTCATGTCATGTCAATTTTTTTGTTTCGTTTCCATTTCCTCATTAAAACGATATCTGTTGGAGGAATTCATTTTTTTTTTCGAGCAAACATTTCGATGCAGGCGCCTAGTTGAAAATTGCTCCTCATCCCCTTTTTGCAGCGCACGAACTGTTGTTGTGTGGAAAATCTTGAACACGAAGAGAATCGTTAAATGCACAACATTATTCTATTAAAAAGTTTTAAAGGAGATACATGTCTCATTCGTATGCCATCTCCGCTATATGCTGCTCCTTGTTGCCTTGCCTTGTGTGTGAATATGTGTTTCGAGTCAAGTCTCAACATTTTCTTTTCTTTCTTTAAGACAAACAAACTTCTTTGCTGCTCTGTATTAAGGGAAAGGATTGTTGTGCATGAAAACTGAACAGACACATATTTCGAACAAAGCGGGAGTAAAAGTTGGAGAGTTTCGGTAGAAAGATGTGCCTCTACTGCTTCTGCTTAAGCATGTTAATGTGTGGAATTTTGTGCAAAAGTTTTTGTCGCTCATTCATTAAATGGGGAGAGATTCAACTTTGAGGGTCGTTAAGGGAGTAGTTTTGATCCGAAAAACGATTAAAAATTAAGTATTTCAACTACTTTAGAGTTTTAGAAGAAGTTCATGAAAATTTTGAGGCTTTAAATGCTCAATTAGTTTTTAAGACCCCAGGGTCAAAATTTTTTAAAATTTCAAAGAGCTCTTAGGAACAAAATTTCATTCATTTTCGATCTTAAAAGTCCCAAGGATGAAAGCTTCTAAACCATTCGTCACATCACGTACTAAAAATGTGATCTTGGGGTCCTAATAGGGTCTCAAAGTTGAAAAAAACAACAAATTTGAAAGATTTTGAAGTTCAAAAATCACATTGGGTCAAAAAAGTCAAATATTTCTGAAGTCTTTGTATCAATTCAAATTTTAAGCCTCTGACCCTGTGAATCTTTAAAGTTTCTGAAATTTTAAAATTTTTACCCCAATACACATTCAAAATTTTAAGACCCAGTGTACATTCACAATTTTGAACCCTATGAATTTTTGACTTTTTTGACCCAATGTGATTATTAAACTTCAGACTCAATGCACAATTGAGCTTTTGCCCCAGATGACATTTTGAATTTTTCAAATTTAAGACTCTATTAGGACCCCAAGATTCAAATTTTTAACATATTAGGGTTCAAAATTGTGAATGTACACTGGGTCTTAAAATTTTAAATGTGTATTGGGGCAAAAATTTTAAAATTTCAGAAACTTTAAAGATTCACAATTAAAGGCTTCAAATTTGAATTGATATAAAGACTTCAGAAATATTTGACTTTTTTAACCCAATATGATTTTTCAACTTCAAAAATTTTCAAATTTGTAGTTCTTGTAACTTTGAGACCCTATTAGGACCCCAAGACGATTTTTAGTAAAGAAAGAGAAAATTTTAGAAAGGATTTCCAAAAGAATTTTAATTTGAGAAAATTTGAACAGCTTTGGAGGCCTAAGACTAATTAGGGGGACTAAGCTTTTGATAAAAATTCACAAGAAACAATTTTTAAAAATTTATACAGGATCTTGAAACTCCGATTTTAATCAGAAGATCTACTTAGAAAGCCTCCAGATTTTCTTTTTACTGAAAGAATGTTCGCAATTTAAGCTCCTATGACACTTTTTAACCTTTCAAAGCCTCATTAACCTCCTTATCATCACATTTCAGGTCCATCTGGATCAGACAACCGAAACGTTCTGCAATCTACCTTTTCTTTTTCCTCCGATTATTCCACTCAAATGACTAACAATCTTTTTCTGTTCATCCATTCAGCGTTGTGTGTAAGTAAAAACTTGTGAGCGCTGCTAAACAACAGAGAAACATCCGTACGGCAAATATTGAAATGCAAAAGTCTATCTTATCTCTAATAAAATATAATAATAACAAGTAGTCGTCGTCGTAGTCGAGTAAGAAGCATGAAGAAGAACGACAACAACGAGTAGTAGACACTCAACGCCAAACTATAGAAAATTGGTGCACATTGCACTTCATGCTGCTTGCTGGCATATAGCTTCTGATGATGAAGATGATGATGACGACGATGATGGAAAAACGAAGAAGCAGAAGAAGAAGTTCTATGAAATAATTGTCCGTACAAGACGACGATCCTACAGAAAATAATATAAAGTAAAAAGAATTTTTTTTTTGCTGTAAAACTATTTCTCCTCGTACGAGTTGTGTGTGTGCCTTCATTGCTCCTGGTAAATTTTCTTCTCCATCTCTCTTCACTTTGCTTTTGTATTATTACTATTATTATTACATGTACCAAGCAAGCAACGTCTCTTTGTCTCGTACCTTCGCCATCAAGGAAAATCTTTCTTCTTTCCAACAACAAGCAGAGCCGTGCCAGCGACGAAATTTCTCTTAAAGGAAGAACTCTGCTCCAAGGTCCGTTCCTGCACTGATAGTTCTAATAATAAAGAGCAAACTATTTGTACAAGTCCATATAATATTACATGCGATGCAAGAGCAGCAGCAGCAACAACAACACGACAGAGTGTGACAGAGGCACATTGGTTGCATATTCAATGACTCGACTCTCGACATATTTCTCGAATAGACTTATATTGCGCACCAAATTCAATCCCTATCCCATTCTTAACTTACATTTTCTTACAATAGATTTCTTCTCGCATGTACGACGAAGAAAATGCAAAAGAAGAAGAAATAAACAGAAAGTTGTGCAAGCAACATCATCAGATATAAAGCTAGAGATGCTAGGCTGGTTGCTACTCTCGACACAAACTGCTGTATATATATTCAAAAATCTTAAAATTATTGGATGTACTCTACAAATATGTCTAGTTTTTGTGTCGTTCGTACTTTTTGAGATGCTTTAAATGCAGAAATAGCAATAATAACACAAGCAGCAACATAAAGTACAACCTATTCCTACCAATATTAATATGAAAAAGCCAAAGAATGCATAATCTAGATCGAGTTTTTATTTTTGTGTGTGTTTGAGCATGTTGTTAGAAAAGAGTTTCTGCTTAGTATTCTCAATATATGATGATTTGTAATAAAAATAAAGGTAAACAGCAAGCAGGGATTAGATATTTTTGTTGCAGACTTGTGGAAAGTTAAGGAGTTTTGTTTTTGGTTTTCTGGTACTACTACATGAGTTCAAGATACGAGATTTTTGCTTGAAAATTTATGTGGAAATGATTTTTCTCCGAAATGCTTCAACAAATATTTTTTTAGTAAAATATTTTAAAACTTATTTTTACAAATTATTTTTTTATGTTTTTTAGGCCGCTTCAAATGAAAATCAAAAATAAAGTCCAAAATTTTTGAAAATAAAATGGGGGGGGGCAAAATAAAAAAAAATTTGAAATACTTATTTTCATACAAAATGACAAAATTTTATCAATTTTTGATCGTTGATCAACATTTTTGTTGTTTTTTAATAATCTTCTTTGAAACTTTCAAATTAAAAATTGATTTAAGATCATTTTAAGTTAAAAATTGAAAAATTAAAATTTCATAAAAAATAACTGTCAAAAAAATTTGAAAAAAAAAATTCAGTTTTATGAAAAATTTTTTTAGAGAAGAAAATTCAAGTTAAAATATGATTTTCAAAACAAAAATTAAAATAATTGAAAATTTTTTATAAATTTTTTTGAAAATGTCTTGAAAAATTATGAAAATACAACAAAAAACGATCAATTTTGATGAAATTTTTAACTTTTTTTTTTTATTTTGCCCCATTGGATTTTTGACTTTTAAAATTAGGCATCGGACTTACTTTTACTTACTTTTGGTTTTTATCAGGTTTTTATTTATTTATTTCATCAAATTAAGATAACATCATTGTAGTTGAAGGAAAAAGCATTAAGCTTAAAAAACCTCATCTTTTCTTTCACATTTCAATTTTGTTGGTCGTGCGCCATTTAATCCGTTGCCATTGAATATATCACAGTCCTCCCTCAGGCCCAGTTGGAGTGTTTTATTTGGTTAGAGTGATCACAGGATGAAACAAGAAGCATGATCTTCAGTAACGACCTCTGGCGGAAATGTTTGACATTGATCAGCTGATCGAGTTCTAGTTGACTCCCGAAAAATTTGAGGGTAAAATTTATGATCTTAGGTCTATTTATGATAAATTTTGTTTTAGTCTATGAGAGTTTCTGGAGAAATTTTAAAAAGTAAGTAAATCTAGTTTAGCCGCCATCTTGGATTATGAAAATTTTCATTACTATGGTTATTTTAATGACAAATTTTTTTCATTAAATGCTTCGAGTGAAGAAAATTGATGAGTTAAAGGAGGACTAAATATTGGTGAGTGCAATGTGCAAGTGCTTTATTTATCAAATTCCATAAACATTTGAAAACGGTTTCAAAGTTAAACATTTCACGTACCACAAAAAAATGTTTAACTTTGAACCCGTTTTTTTTTACAAAAATATTTTACATCAAATCTCTTAAAATAATGCAATTATTGTAAGCGATTTGCAAGAGGTTTGTTAATCTATTGAGACTCAAATAATGAAAGAATGAGTTGAACCCCTTTTGAATGCTACCACAGTTTAATGCAAAAAGTAAAGTCTTTCTGTCTTTTGGATCCATCGAATGCCACGGCAAATCGTACAATGCATCCTTAATTTTGGCAAATTTATCCAAGATTACTTCATTCGCCTGGCAAAGCTCGAAAAAGTAAATGATAAGCCATATGATACTCATAGCAAAGAAGCTGTGCTCTCTAATGACCAGAACTACCATACCAAACATAAACATAGTTGAAAGTGCTGCAATTTCCGTAAATAGTACAATGATGGCGAAAAACTTGCTCAACTTTGAGGTTTGGTGATTGACATCGTTGATCATATCGGAAATAATTTTAATCCATTCGTCAAATGTTAAATTATCATCCGTCGTTTCAAGTTCGATCGATTCCAAACCTTCAACTTCATTTTCAGCTAAAGCTCGTTCCATTTTGATCTTCAATCTGGTGATGGTTTCCTTAATGATGTCCAAATAAACCAAAATATGCTGCTCTAAACAGTAGAATATTCCGCAATAGGTTATTGTGATGCCCACACAGAAGATGTAGCCTTGCGTTTGACCTGCCAATGCTAAACAAAATCTTATGAGAGATCTCTTATTGTTGAACAAATAAATGTACGGTATCGGTAGCGAATATCTTGGATAAACACTTTCGGGCAGAAAAAGTCCAATAACTGCCATTCCAATGGTTGAAAAGAACACTGATCCAAACATGAAATTGCGGAACAGTTTTAAGTTCTTCAGAATTAATTGCTTCCGTTCCAACACCTTAGACTTGGCGTCATTGAAAACCAAAGGATGAAATTTTGTCGCGAAATCATACAAACCACTGCACCATGAAATGAATTCAAAAAGCGCTCCGTTGTTGTACTGCATAGTTTTTCTGACACAAACGAAAATTAAAACGTTAATAAAAGCAGCTACTGATAATACGATTGATACCAAGCTGAACTTTGATACAATCATCGTGGAACAGCACAATACGGCAGCATTCAATACCGTCAAAGGAAAGATGAGCTGACAAAACTTTCCTTTTAATGTTTTTGGAGGTTTCGAAAGTATGAAGGTACCACCAAAAACGTCAAATTTTATTAACAACTTCAAAATCTCGGAAATTTCGTTCATTTTGAATTCTTGGAACTGAACTGATCGAATCGAAACTAATGACTGTCCTTACTTTGAATTAAGTTTTACTTCATGAGAAACAAGTCAATTAAAAACAAGTGCATAATTCGTATAAGGTGCCAGAATATCTATTTTTAATTATGCATTAAATGAAACATTCAGTGCGAAATCGACGTGTTATTCTAAAAAATTCATAAACTTATTGATTTACATTCAAGTTGACGAAATGGAAAATCTTTCGAAATTATCCAAGGTGATAATGAATCTATATAATTAATAGTTGAAGTAAGTCGTATCAACTTATTGATCATTTGAACTTATTAAAAATTGAACGCTTGAATTCTAATTGAGTATTTGTTGGAATATTTTGCAAAGCATTTTAAAGTAAATTTACTTATTGATCTTTTATTATTTCAGCTTTCATCTGCTTCTTATTTCTATTCCTCTCATCTAGCCTTAAAACGAAATTCAAGAAGGATATCCTTGAAAGGTATTAAACTCAGTTGAATTGTCGTCGATTGTGGCAAAACCTATGCAACTAGTAACTCTTCTGTTAAGTACATCAGCAATTCCTCTGGAAGTCCGGCGAGTGTCGGAAACAAGAAGATTTTTTCGCGCCGCAAAGCAACATTTGTTGCTGCCGTCATCGACCTAAAGACTTCTGTCTCAATAGCCTTCGGAATTTCCTCTAGTAGCGTCTCGGGAAGGGATCTCCATAAAGACATGCTTTTTCTGATCTACTAGATTTGAAAATCTCGTGACATTCTCTTGATGCGCAGTTGTGTGGGGCACTGAAAAAGTGAGATTCTTCATTTATTGCCGTCCATCGAATACGAATTTTCAAACCTGATCCCTGAACCATTCCCATCGAAGAAGATACTGATGATAAACACAATTTCGACAAAGTCCTTGATCCTTGTACCTTTAACTTCAGTTTCAGCCTATCGAAAACCCTACATCTCAACTATAGACAATTTCTTAGCACAATTTCTCATTCCACAGCATCTCATCACTAACGATCGAATTTTTTCCCTCAAAATGAAATTCCAACCCATATCATCCTCATTATTACAAGTCACTGACGCCGAAAAAAAATGTCATAACAGGTCATAATATTCGTTTCACACAACAAGCAAATGACCAACTACAATAACAACTTTGTCGATGAAAAAAAAGAAGCAGCAACAATAAAACAAAACCTGTTGTCTTCTTCTCATTCTCGTTTGTTGTGTCTCAACAAAAAAAAAACCCAAAAAAAATGTCTTGGAACTGTGGACCGGAATATTTTGCACATTTCTCGCGCATTCTCGTTCTCTCTTGCGCACTATACTCATTTACATGGGCATTTAACAAACATGCATAAAATAATAATAAAATGATTACTTGTACAAATATAAATCCATGGGGGGCATAACGGGGGCGTCGTTCATATGTACAAAAAGCGCATTTTTTGCTCTTGTTGCCTTTCCCTTCGTTCTCATTCCAATTGTTCATGCTCAAGCACTCCTTTTGTGTCATCTTAAACAATAATCGCGCGCGCGAACAAGAGACGCAACACGAGATAAGCCACCGATTATCGACATTTTGGGAACCACACTTAATTTTATCACCCTCACATGTATCAATTACCTGTTAATCATTATAATTATAATAAATATGTAATAAATTAAATCACCGTCATCGTCAGTGTCGGTCACAATCTGTCATAAAATCATAAAAAAAATTATAAATAAGTCATAAATTTTAAATCAACGAAACGAATATATGAGAAATAAAAAAAAAATGGAGATGAAGCTGCATGAAAGCAACGAAAGACACGACACACGTAATAAATTAATTATTAAATTAAAAAAGTTGTGCGTTGTTTGTTCAACATGTCACATTAATAATCACGGTTGGACTAGCTAGCTACGACAACGGGTGATTAGAAAAGCAGAAGAACTACCGCTACTACTACTTCTACTAAGCTGAATGAATGAGTGATGAAAAAATTATATTTAAAAAAAAATCTCAGTGTTTAAACCTGATTAATATTAATTATGAATTAATTATATACAAAATTTAAATAATATGCGCGATGATAAAGAGCTGTCTGTCTGTCTCTCTATAACTTTACGACATGTTGTCGCTGTGTGAGTGCTTTTAACACTTTTATGAGTGGTTAATTATATATCATTATAAGAGTTTAAGATCTGTTTCTCTGTGTTATAAACGGAGATAATTGCGTGTGATTAATGGATATGGCAACATCAGATAAGGGTTCAATGCGAGATTTGGTGATTAAAGTTGTTTTTATTTTTTTTTTAGCCGGTGATAAAGTCATTAAACGGGCTTTTAAACGATGGATTTGGGCAGTAAGGTGGTTTTGATTGGTTTTTAACGGCTGTTTAATGCATTAAAATCACGAAAGTTTTTTTACGAGAAAAAATGTTTTTTAAGTCATTTTGCGGAAGAGAGTGTTAAATGCATTTAATGTTGGTTTAATGAAAATGCATCGTTAAATTACAAAATTTTATAGAAATAAAAATCAAAGTTTTTGAAAAATTAAAAAAAAAATAAATTTTTAAATTAATTTTTAAATTAAATTTAAATTTTATTTAATTTTTTTTAAATTAAATTTAAATTTATTTTTTTTTTAATTTAAACATGATTTTTTTAAAGTTATTCTTATATAATTCTTAAATTAAAATAAAGTCTAGAATATTTTTAATATTTAAAAAATTATATTTTGAAGTTTTAATTTTTTTTTAACATTGTAGCATTTATATTAAGTATAAAAAAGTGTCTAGACGACAACTGATCAATGATCAATTGTTTCTCGCGTATTATCAAAGGCTATCTTAATTTTTTAAAGCAAATATCCAGTAAGACGTGAGCTACATTTTAAAAATTGCCTAAAGTTTTGTTTATTTTTAAAGATAATTTTTAGCTTAAAATTTACATAATAAAACTTAATGAAGAAACAAATTAAAATAAAAATTAAATTCAATAAAATTTAAGTTTTTTGACATTTTTTGTAATTTTTTAAAAAATTATTTTAATTTTTGTTAATATTTTTTTTAATTTTCCAATTATTTTTTTTAAATGTAATTTAATTATTTTTTTAAGTTTCAAAATTTTCTTCTATATTTACTCAAATAAATTTAATTCATAAAATTTTCAAAGAAATTAAAAAAAATATTTTCTTTTAAAATTTCAATATTATGCTTCCTTTTCATAGGCTGGCAAAAAATTTATTGAAAAAAAATTAAAAATTTAATTATTTTTTATTAATTTTTTTTTTTTATTTTTATTGAATAAATTCAATATAAATTATTTCAAGTTAAAAATGTTAAATTTTTATGTTGAAATAAATTAATTTGTTCCTAAAAGAATTTTTTTCCAAAGAAAAACCTCCCAGAATTAATATATCCATAAAATTGTGAAATATTTTTACAGTTTTTTTTTTATTTTTTGACTACCAAATAAAAATAATTTTCCACGAAAAAAGTATCCAAAATTAATAACAACCACAATTTTATTTTTTAAAAAAATATTGAACGCCAATTAGCTTAAAATTTCTCCAATTTCACAGTCATTTCCGCTACAAAAAGCCAAAAGATCAAACGAAACAATAAATAAACGGATAAAAAAAATTGTATCGAAAAATCAATGAACCACGTCCAAAGTTTACCACATAATAATCCCATAAATCAACAAAAAAAGCTGCAATCATTTGCATATTTTAAATATAATTGTCTATCAATTATCATGGCCGAATTCCACTCTCTTAAAAAAAAAATAGTATGCAGAGCTCCACATATTTATTTCATTTAAATCCATCTCATGCATCCAATCATGATCCAAACGCAAATATTCCGCTCATCGTACACACAGTCGACTCGCAATAATAATAATAATAATAATTAATTTGTTCAACAATGCAACGCTCACCGCATATATTCAAACAACAAACGCACACAGACATACTTTTAATGTATCACCTAATTTGTGTACTCATTCAGTTCACCGCTTACCGCTGCTGCTGCTCAGCCATATGCTCGTGTGTTATATTGATTGAATAATAATAAAAAATTGAATATCGGCAGATCTCCAAAGAGTCGACGTATATATGAAAAAGTATGCTCAATTCGAGCAATGTTGCGAAAAATAAAAATTGTTTATTTATTTATGTCTATTTGGATGACAAGCTCGCTAGTAAAGTAATTGAATGTGCAAATATTTTGATGTGAAGGACGGGTGACGACTACGACGACATTCTCGCTGGATGAACGGCGGCGTCGTGAAAAAACTGAGACACAAAAAAAAATTGTTACAAAAAAAATATTTTCTAGCTTTGTAGAAAAATTGTTGATATAGGTCATCATGAAATGCAACAACAACAACAACGTGTTTAGGTACGGACAGTTGTTTCTATGAAATGGTAACCTAAAAAAAAAGTTATGTTTATATTGCAATTATTGTCCGTAGTGTAGGGCAATGTGCACGGAGGAACGGAGAGGTTATTATTATTATATGCAACAACATCAATGTCAGATGCACTCGTCTTATTTGCGCACATTTCGAGAGAAGTGAGTCGAATGGTGATTTCATTTGCATCACGATGGAGAATGGAAATTTATGAGATTTAGAGGTCATGGTGACTAAAGTCACTTTCAAAATGAAGCTTTTTCTGTTTAAAAATTTGCAAATGTACTGAATGTACGGAATGAGATCGGTGACGGTGTCTTTTAATGTGACAAGCCCCTTTTTTTATTAAAAATGAAAAATATCTAAAGAGTTTATTTAAAATTATTTTTAGAAAATTTAATTTTTTTACTAATTTAGTAAATACCTAATCTTAGTGATTTTTTCTAATTTTGAAAAAAAAATAATTTTTGATTTTGAAAATTTTTAACATTTTCAAAATTTGATCTTCTGATTTTCCTGGAAAGAGAGATGGATAAGATGGGGGATGATAAAATGGGTGATGATTCCAAAAAAACAAAATGGAACCTGAATTAAACGTAGATGAAATTTTAGAATTTAATGTTGAAGTCACAGATTTTCTTGTCTTTCTATGTACCTTAATTTTAAATCTTAATATTTAATTATGTTCTTAAAATAAATAATTATTATTTAATCCTCACCTATTATTGAGAAATAGAAAAAATACGTCTTGATTTGTCTGTAGTTTCTCTGAAAGTGAGAAATTCTCGCTTAAATTGTGACTTTTTAACATTATTCAAATTTTTAAGCGGATATTTCTTGTTCAAGGAGTAAATATTTTTTTTAAATCAAAATTTCTACAAGCTTTTCTTGCAGAATAAATTATTTTCAAATTTTTAGAATAATTAAATTTTGAAAATCGAGTAAAATTTTCAAAGGAGCTTAGAAAAAAAAACGTAAAAACAATTCAATAAAAATTTATTTTTTTTCTAATTTTTATTATTTTATTATTGAATCAAATTTTTAGTTTTTGGATTTTCTGCTTTTTGTCGTTTTCATTAAAAAATTTTCATTTTTTAAAGTTTATTAAGTATTTTTACATTTTAAAGCACAAAAGTAAAAGAAAATAATAAAAATTTTTAATTTTTGTTTCCAAATTATCTTAAGCTTTTTCCAATTTTGAAGCTCGAAGCTCGAGCTCAAGCTTTGAAATTCAAAGATCGAGCTTTCAAAAAGTCGAAAGTTTCAATATCTGACAATTTTGTAACATACATTAAAATATCTTCAAAAATCGTATATTTCTTACTTTTAAATTACTTCAAAAAATTTAAGCGGAATTTTTGTTCAAGAAAAACAAAATTTTTTTTTTTTTCTAAATTTCAAATCATGAAAAAAAATTTTTGTCTGCAAAGTTTTTAGCAAATAATTTTTGTTTAGAAACAACAAAGAGTTTTTTTTATTCAATAAAATTTTAAATTGAAATTTTTCTTTCTTCTTTTCTAATAATTTCGATAAAAATTTAAAATCCTGGAGATTTATGGAGAAGATATTGGAAGTTTAAACAAAATAAAAAAATATTATTCAAATTTTTAAAATTTTTAAAGATGGTTGAAATTTTTTACAAAATGGATGCTGTTTTTAATTGATAGAAAAATAATTTTAGAAAATTGGTTAATTTTAAGAAGAAAGAAAAAGAAATGTCTTTTTAATGTTCAAAAAAAAATTTGTGAACTTTTTTACATTTAAATAAAATTCTTAAATTGTTAATTTTAAATTCCAAATTTCAGAAAAATTATATTATAAAATAAATTTTTTGCTTTAGTAAAATTTTAAGGTTTTTAATTATTTTTAAATTAATTAATTTTATAAAATTAAATTAAATAAATTTTTTATTTTTTCTTTGAAAATTAAATTAATTTTTTAATTTTTTTCTTTTGAATGGTTTGTGAAAAAAAATGTTAAACCATCAAAATTTGATAATGTCTAAGAAAAAAATGAGTTAAAAATTTCAGAAACTAATGTTATGAAAAATTATTTTAAAAAATCTCTAAAATTGCATCAAAATATAAAATTTCTGTAATATTTTGCAAAATAGAATACAAATTGATCAATTTTTCGCTCGATTTGAAGCAATTTCCGAAACCGAATGACCAAAAAACAACTAAATTGAACACAAGTTGCTCCCAAATATAGTTTTTTTTATCACAATTTCCTTTCCTCCCGTTACAAACTTGACAAAAACTCATAAAACGACAACAAAAAAAATAACAGACAGTGGTGGTTAATTCAAAACTTACAGAAAATTCATGCTAAGCACTATTCACAGAAAACATCAGCTTACCGTAGATACACAAATAATGGGAAAAAGTCCGAAAAAATTGTCTTTCGTGGAAAAATGTTGCGAGTTTTGTAGCCAAATGTGTCTCATACTTCCGCAAAATGCTTCAGCTTGCGTTTCGTTCCTAGAAAAGAAACAAACACAATTTCAGCAGGAGGCAACAAAAAAATTAAAAAAGGTATTCGGTGTGCGTGTTTTTAGCTACGGGGAAAAAAGGCAGGCAAGCAACCGTCGTCGTCGTCGTGCGTTCGAGCCTTTTTTTCGTATTTAACGTAAATATAGAGAGAGAAAAGTATTAAAAAACGAGGAAAAAAAGTAAAAATGAGATACATTATAAATGTGGAGTACGAGGAAAATTATTATATTTCTGTAATACCTACCAGTTAAAGAAGAGGGCGAAGCTGCCAAGAACGATTTTCAGACACGCCAGGCATGAAAACGCCGCAAAAGTTGAATATCCCAGAAATGCTTTGTGTTTGTGCATGGTAGACCAGCGTTGTTCATATATGAATGGAAAAAAAGGAACATTTTTCCTCTTTGTATTATTGGAAAAAAAGGAACATTTTTCCTCTTTGTATTATTTTTTTGCCACACTTTTGCGTCGTCGTCCATAAAGCAGACATACACGCTTTCCATCTATAAAAATAAATAATCCACTCGACTTTCCGTAGGTAGGAATGGCAATTGTAACGAAGCAAAAGTAAAGTAGGCAACAAACATTTTTCTCTTTTATTTTTCGTCATTCTCGTGCACAACACGTTCCTGTTGTACGTTAATAGGGAAATTTTCCTCCCTCATACCACGCGTACAAAAAAAAAAATAACAGTCGAACGCATATCTTTTTCGTCTATCTGATGTTCTTGTGTATGGACAAGAACATACCGAGAATGGTGAAGATGAAAAAAGAAAATGTAAAAAGTTGTCGTTAAGAAACCAACAAAATGTGTTAACATATTTCAATTTTTTTAACTAAGAAAATTTTTTAACCACGTGGTTAAAATATTTTACTTGATTGATTAATTTTTTTGAGTCACGTGGTTTTTTTTTAAACTACAGAACCACGTGGTTTACTTATTTTTAGACCTTTTATTCAAATTTTGGATTCATGTTGAGTTAAAATTTTTAACCACGTGGTTTCTTTTAAACGATCAAATAAACCACATGGTTAAAAAATTTTAAAATTAATTAAACCACTTGGTTAAAAAATTCAAAAATTAAATAAACCACTTGGTTAAAAAATTCAAAAATTAAATAAACCACGTGGTTAAAAAAATTAAAAATTAATTTAGAACAAGTGTTTTAAAAGTTAAACATTGTACAAATCCAAAAAAATGTAAAACTTTTTTTAAAATTTTTTAAACCATTTTTTAAACAACTAACTTATATTTCTAAACCACGTGACTTATTAAACTTTCGCTTCATGTTAAATTATTTTTTCAATCACGAGGTTCAGTTAGTTTTTAACTACTAAATTTCATTTTAATTTTTGAACCTTTTAAAAATTGAATTGGATTTTTTTAACCTCTTTAACTTTTTAGCAAACCACGTGGTTATTTAATTGTTTAACCTTTCATTTAAATGTATATGTTTAGTAAAAATTTTTGACCACGTGGTGTCTTTAAAAAAATTTAAATAAAACCTTGAGGTTAAAAAAATATAAAATTGAAACACAGCATGTGATAAAAAAAAAGTAAATCAACCACGTGGTTTAACCATTTCAAAATTTTAAAAAAATGTAAAAAGTTTCCTTAAATTTTGAAAACCACGTGACCTATTATTTTTTTAAATTCACGTATCTATTTAATTATTGCGATCTAATGATCTTTAACAATTTTTTCAATTACCGTTAGTTCTTAGGTAAAACCGCATTTTTTCTTCGAAATGCGGTAAAAAAAGTACATGGAATGGAATGATATTCCTTTTTTTGTGCTGTTTGATTTTTTTATTTTTCATCCTCTCTTCTCGCCCGCGTGTGTGTGTGTGTATGCGAAGAACGTGCAAACAACTACGACTGCTTAAAGCATGAACCCAACCTCAACAGAAACACACAATAAAGATAAATAAATGGATAGACATTACACCGAGCAAGGCGAATGCGAGAGGAAAAAAGGAAAAATTTTTTTTTGGCAGAAACATAATAAAGAATACGCTGTTGAATGGTGATATTGGGTGATGGTGGGTCAAAAAGTGCCTTTTTGGATTACTTACAGTGAGGCACGGTTTTTTTTCCTTGCGAAACAAAAAAAAATGTTAAAATTCGTTGGCGTTAAAGAAAGACATTTTGTTGCGAATTTTTTGTCCATTAGCTTCGTCTTCATCTTTTTGCCACACACACACACTTTATTGATTATATTGTCGCAATCGTTGCCGCCACCGTGCCCGTTTGCCATCATCATCATCTTCTACTTCTTCATCGGCAGCATCCCATCCACGGCGGCGGCGGAGTGTGTGTGTGCAAGCAACCATAACGTTTTTATTGTTGTTGTAAGTAATATTTATCATCGGCGTCTTTCTTTTTCGCCCATGATCGCTGCTACTGCTGTTTGCCTGCTTATTATTGTGGTCGACAGTTCGTTATGCCGAAATTTTTCGCTTGACAAAAATATTCTGTACAAATGGGAAGGAAGGGAATCATGATTTTTAATTAAATGGAGATTTTTCGGTGAATATTGGTGACTAGTTGACGAGAAAAAAAAATAATAGAAAACGAAAGACAAATTTCCATGAAACGTCCTTTTTGAATGGTTGACAATTGTTCGCGACAAATGCGAAATTTTCTCAGAAAAGTGTTTTTTGTGGTATTGAATTGTACAGTAAATGCTTTTTATCTTCTTTTTGATGGCTATATGAACCATAAAAGTATAATCCTGTCTGAAATTTTAGCAAATGTTCGTTGGAAATTTTTCATTGGAAAAAAGTTAACAAGTTACTTTTTTCAACAGATTTTTTACCGCATTTTTTTTTTTTTTTTAAATAAAAATGTTGTAGAACTTCGAGTTTTAAAAAAATAAATAATTTTTATGAATTTTATCATTTAATTTATTTTTTAAAAAATTAAAGCAAATTTTAGTTTATTTTTTAAAATTGTTTCAAAATTTATTTTTATTTTTAATATATCTATGAATTTTTTTACATAATTTTAAATATCAATTCTAAAAAATATTCAAAAATAAAAAGATCAAATTAAAAAAAAAAAAAAAAATAAATAATTTTTTAATTTTATTTATTTTTTCAATAAATTCAAAATTAAAAATTGATTTTATCGAAAACTTTTATATTTTATTTTTTACGTCAAAAAAATTACCAAAAATTGTCGATAAAAGATTTTACTTAAAAATTTGTATTCAAAATATTCATATTTTTAAGATCTTTTTCAATTTTTTAATAAAATATATAAAATTAATAAATTAAATTAATTTTAACAAGGCGAATTTTTTTCGCCAATATTTTCCGATTTTGTCATGAAAAAATTCAGGGGGGAAAAAAATAAAATTTTTGAAAAAAAAAATTTTTTAACGTTTTTATACGTTAAACGTTGATTCTTAACATTTATTTAATTTTAGTTAATATTATTTTAAAATTTGAACTTAAAAGTAAAGAAAAATTAACAAAATCTTCAAAATGAAATTTTTGAAAAAAAAATAATTTTTGTCACGATACTTTCAAAAAAATTTTTTTCAACATTTTTTTATAGAAAACGTGAATTTTTAAACAAGTTTTTTTGAGTTGTTTTTTGTAAATTTTAAAGTAAAATTAACATAAATGTTAAGTAATTTTTAATGATTTTTTAAAAATATAAAAAATTCCAAAATAATGTTAAAAATATTTTTTTTTTATTTTTAATTCTTATTTTTCAAAAAATTAAAAAATATTATTAAGTTTATTTGCCTAAATTAATAAATTAAATTAATTTTTATTAATTAAATTATTATTTTAGGCAAATAAATTTAATTCTGATAACAAAATTGAAAAAAAAACTAAAAATTAATTTAAAATAGTTAAATTATATTAAAAAGACTTTTGAAAACACTTTTTTACATGAGATAAATTTTCTCAAATCAACACTGATCTTTATCGAGTGAAAAATCTCTCAATAAATCCTAATTGATCACCTTCTGACAAACAATATTGCTCCAGTTTATCAACTTAATAAACTCTCAACTGACCTTTTTAACTTTGTGCCATTGAACAATGGATCGTTCCAAAAAAAAATGATAGCAAAAAAAATCATGTGTGGTTCCCACAAAATTTTGCATGACAATTTTTCGTGCAGCAAACGCAATAAAAAACACGTCTAACCATAAATCATATTGTCCACCACCCGCAAAAAAAAATAAATATAAAAAGTTTAATAGCACATTTCAACACTTTACGAGTGGCAGCGGAGTGTCAGGAATTTCCTTCTGCCGAACTTTTTTTTCGGCTCAATGACGAGAAATGTACAAGTCGTGACAACACCCTGTTCATCATTCACAAAAATGCTCAAAAGTAATAATAATTTAATTCGTAATGTTGTTAAAAGTCATAAACGTATCCTGAAATGTGTGCTGTCATCATCGCTCGTGTTTCGTTGAGGCATATAGGCGTAGGAGGTAGCGGAGAACATTATATCTGACAAACAAACAAAAAAAAATAAACATGGGAGAAAAAGTGCGTCCTAGACATCAAGGAGCATAATACACAAAGTCGTGTATACCTGATGATGATAATAAATTTGATGCCTTTTGAATATACACGGAGGCAAGCAGGCAGCAACATGCGATGGATATGCGATGACTTTATATATTTATATCCACTTTTGTGAATATAATGTGAAATGCGAAGGAAAATGTTGTTTCGTAGAAGTTTTGTTCTCATAACTCGGGGCTGTTTTCATGTGTGTGATGATGGGTGTTGTTGTTGTTGTTTTCTTGCCGAGTCTCGTACATAGGATGACTCCATTCCTTCGAATATTTCTCGTTTTCTTGAAAATTAATGTTACACACTTTTGATGGATTGAAGTTTCATGTACGAGAATTCACGGCTGAGGTTAAGATTCCATCCAGAGTTGATTTAAGATCCTGCCTAATCCATTTTGCATTATATTTCAAAATGTACTTTATCTTGCTGCTGTCGACATACTTACCGGCTGCATACGACGAAGCAGCTATGACATAATAAATACATAACAAAACCTATGGAAAATATAAATAAATAGCAAACCATTATTATGATGAATAGAGAATGACTAAAATTTATACATGTTCATTGCTGGAAGTGTAAAGTTTATGTTATTTAGAAGTAGTATCGTTAGAGGGAATGGAGAGGATGATGGAGAGAGAGAACGCAAATGTATGTATGTGTTTGCCACCTTCGTCATCATCATCGCACCATCATCGCCTTTAAACATGCCATGAAATACAAATGAACTAAACCTTATGCCTGTCCTCACTCATTCACCTCTCGTCTTTCACTCCATGCATGCCATTATTGCACACAAATTAACGATAAAGTACATTACGATTACTATTTCAGTTTGCACGTTGCAGCAAATCTATTGTCATCGGTGTTGGTGTTGAGGTTTTTTTTTCCTTTATCGAGGTATCATGTAAAGGAGAAGTGTCGTTATGAAGCTTTGTCACATGAATGGAGTCGATTGGTTTTTGAATAAAAGGATTTTTGCATAGAAAAGTGTGATGTTTTGTCTAAAATGATCGCAAGTAGAACCATAAAGGACTGGAAATAAAAAAACAATTAATATAAATTGAAAAAAAAATTTAAAGGTAAGTCTTAGTTTGAATTTATACCCTATAAGAAATTTTTTGGATTAAAATATGTTGCCCAGTTAAAAATATTAAGGTAAATATATTTTTTATAATTTTTCTTTATCTCTGAATTCAATTTTATAATTTATGTTAGGTTAGATTTGAAGATGTTTCACCGCTTTCTGAAGATCTGAGGAACATACTGAACAGTTGAAGCAAGAATCGATGAATAAGTGTCTAAATTGCAAAAAATTTCAAAACAAGTAAGTATTAATAAACTTTAACTGAAGCTTCTTTTATTAAGAGACCTACAAAAATAATACATTAGCTCAGATGCAAGATGTTTAAACATCCAACTAGTTGTAAATTGGAATAAAATGGATCCAGAAGAGGCATAAGTTTGTCAAATCAGAAAGACATCTTAAATTCCACGCTTTTAAACAGATATCAGTTATGAACTACATGAAAACAATTAAAGAACAGCATTTGATGTCAGAGCTCTTACACAAAAACTTAGAGAATGGACTATAAAAGTCATAAAAAAAATTAAACAACTTTCGCAAATATTTAAAAAGGACCAACAATCAGAATTAAGTTTAAGGATATTATACTATTTCACCCAACCTTTTTAACTATGATATAATGAAACATTAAACCTCATACTGTTCCAGAAACTTTCAAACTTCGATTCTCTAACAAGTAATTTTAGAGAATCCACAAGCGGTGCGTTTCATTCCCAACAAATTTTAACAAAAATGGTGCCAAAGACCGGTCATCAAACTTGATCAGGTAAATTTATAAGGGGTGCCTCCGCGAATAATATTTATATCTGCTACCATGAGTCAAGACCGAATCCGTGATCCGAAATTTCGTCAATTCAAACTAATACTCCTTTATTGGAATAAGATCTTGAAGAGCTTTAACCACAAAATCTAAGAACTAATTGTTTGTCGCCATTAATTCCACGATGATCAATTCGTCTCGCCATATTGATAAAAGGATTTACTATTGATAAAAACACTCAACGTTTCCATGTGAAATTTCAAAAACCCAAAAACAACAAAATTCGTACGACCACATACATTGCCCACAAATCACCGCCGTTATCTTCTCTGACACAGGAAGTGTGACCGCTTAAAATTTACGTCTTCATAAACAACTTAAACGCCCAGAAAAAAATTTACACACAGAAAATACCAACTATTTATATCAGTTTGTCGCCCAAAAATTATGAACGTGAACGAGAAGACGACGACGACACGACGTCAAACATCTTCGTCGTCTTCATTTTCTAAACATTTTATGATAATTTTATTATAATATTTTTATAGTAATCTTTCAACTGGTTGATCATCGTTGATTTATCACACAAAACAAACCTCCATCGTGTCCCGTCCCATTCGCACACACACTCGTGGTCTATATTGTGGCCCAAAACATTTTAACTAACTCGTGGAATGCCATGAATGAAAGAAGAATGAACGACTTTTTGGTTCGATGTTTGTAGGTGTCGATTTTTTTTTCTTTCTGACTTGAGGAACAGAATAACACACGCGCATATTAAAAATAGAATGTCCATAATAGAAAAATATGTTAAAAATGAAGAAATTTTTGTACTGATAAAAGTCTTTTAAAGCAAAAAGCATAACTTAAGCGCTTTTTTGTCTCCAATAATTTCATCAAATATTTTTTAAAAAAATATTTCAACCAAATAAACAAAAAAGTTATTAGACCTTTGAACCAAATCAGAGCCATTTTACGCAATTTCTGTCAAATAAATTATTCTAAGTTCGTGTGGCGGAAATAAATCGTGTTTCTCAAACGATTAAAATTTATTTAGTTAATTTCAAATAAATTTTAAAATAGAAACAAACACCGACATTCGACACACACAGATCTTATCTGGTCAATCTCTTGAATTTTCTTGATGGTTTTTAATTATTATTAGAAATTTATCATCATCGATATTCCGAATAAAAAAAAAACAAACATTCCACGAACGAAGCGTAAAACGACCGAAAAGCAGAAAAAAACAGGAGAAAGAGAGAGACAAATTATAAAACACACAAAAAGTCATGTATCATAAAAATCTACACTGTAGAAAAAAATATTCATAATCTGTAAATTTGACTATTACTCGAGAGGCAACTAAGCAAGAACGCGATAATGATTACACGGTGATTTGTTTTAATGTTATATTTTTGTGTCTTCTCTTTTTTTTTTACTTCTCTATCGCGAGACTAACTATTCTACACGACACTTTTTTTTTGTTGTACGGGCGGTGTTTGTTTATTTGTTGACAGTCAACGCGCGCGTTTTTTCGTAAATATTTGTTGTTAATAATTCATCTTGAGTGTCAAAATATAAATAACGAGTGCTGACCGCGACACTGATAAAACTTGACGTTTGTACATTAGTTCGGAAACATTAATTACACGAAATTTGACGAAAAAATTAGTTTAGTGTCACGTTTCGCGTGAGATTTTTTGAACTTCTGCGGGAGACGAGGGCAAAAGGTTCTTTTAAAGACAATTTTCCGATGATGAAAAAAATACATTCTCCGACCTCAATGTTTATATTTAACGGAAATTTTTTATTATCGTCTACAAGGTCGACGATTTGACGAAAAATCATGAAGTTTATTACGCAAAAAAAAAGTGGCTAAAAATATGAAAAATAATAAAAAAAAATATTTGTACATGAGACGAGTGTAAATTCACGATGTTAATGATGTTCGAACCACAAAAAAATTCGCAGATGATCTGGACGAAAGAGAGAAAAAAAAGTTTAATTGCCAAATTTGGATCGTTGTCGCCCATCGCATGTTTGTTTCTGTAAATTTGTTTACAATAAAAAGGTTCCATTTTGATTTAACTCGAAAATCGCGCAAAAAAAGCACACAAAAAAAATCGAAGAGGAAATAAAAATGCACATGCAAACCAAATTAAACGATCTCTGTGATACGTGTGTGTTTGCGACGAGTGTTTGTTGCAGTTTATATAAAAATTGTTCACTAATTTGTCTCGCATCTTCTTTCACCTATACATTCATCACCTCCTTTTTTTATTGCTGCTTGCTGCTTGTGTTGCATTTTTTTTTTGTGTTTTGGGATATAAACGCACACACAATTCGCGTCGTGTTCGTCGCCGTTGTCTGTTTATGTTTATCATCATTAAACATTGATATTTCACCTGCCTTCTGGTGCGCCTCAAGTCAACGTGCTGCATGTGTGTGAGATTGCAACATGTTTTCAGCAAATTTGGAAACAATTTCCTATCAATTACGTCTGTTTAATCGGAGGAACGCATGTTTATACACGGACAAATTCTCGGAAATGTTTCTTTTTTTCTGTAAATGTTTTTGGAAGATCACTTTTTTTGGGATAAAGGCGCTGAGCTTGAATATGGATCGAATCAAGCCCTGGATGGAATTTCAATATGAAAAGACCGTTATTTGTGGTAATTATGGAAAAATGTCAAATAAAGTGACATTTTACGCTTGTTTTACACAAAATTATGAGCCAAATAAAGAAAAGTCACATAAAAACGGTATTGAACGAACAACGAAGCAACGACATTGTTGTTTGTGTGTTATGTTGCTTGCATCAATAACAGTATACGATTATTATTATTAACATTATTATATTATTAGTTGGAGCAGCTATTGATACTATTACATTGGTGTTATGAGCACTTATTGGAGCAGTTCAGTGACGGACTATGGAATGGTCCAAAAGGGCATATTTTCCAATATTGAGCCCTTTTTAAATTTCAAAAGATTTGACTTTAATACTTACATTTATTTTGAATGCTCAGATTAAGAATTTTAAACATTTTCAAAAAGACTTAAACTTGAAAAAATTGTTTTTCGTTATCAATCGAAGGTTGGTAGGTACTATGAGCATTTTCGTAAAATGAATGAAGTATACAATGGAGCAAATTCACGAAGAAAGTATTCCATTTTTTTTCAAATCTAATATAAATCATTTGTAAGTAAAAAGAATATCACTACTTTAATTAACTGATGACTTCAGCATTTGTGTGAATTCAAACCTTTTGAGAACTAAAATATAACGAATCTCTAATTATTTCAGATAGATCAGTAATTAGTAGAAATACTTGCACCATGGAAACTGTCTTGCTTTAAGTATGACCTGCTCCTTTATTTAACAGATTACTAATTTCCTACAAGCACATTATTCTGATCTGCAACGTTTTTGTTAAAATGGTATGACTGTTTCTTCCAGAACCTAATAAAAAATGCTAATAAATAAGTTATTTTCTAAAAGAGCTGCAAGTAGACAGAATTTTATAGCACTTCTTGTGAAGATCTTGTGAAGATCTTGACGATCTTGTGAAGATCCTTAGTTACTGATTCTAAAGACACTGCATTTCATAGTTGAACTTTTTGTTCATATCGTGGATGATTTTTCTTCGGCAATTTTTTACTTTGAAGGGCTTCTCTGTAAAAAGCTATAAGACGCATTTGTAAAGTTGTTATAGCTGATAATTTTTCTTTGAGTTTTAATAACATAATCTGATAATGTCCATTATACTTTTGCTTCACATCAATCTTGCTTTAAAGACTTGTAAATATATTGAAGTTTTGAACACTTGAATACTTTCATCTCTGAAAATAAAAAATAAATCTCAGAATAATTTTGAATAGAAATTTCGCTGATTCTATTGAAATTTTATTTTACTTACCTCTTTATATGTTTAATAAATACTTACGATCCCGTTGCCAAGAAAAGCTTTCCGCTCCATCCCTGACCTGCAAAGAGGTTGAATCAGAAGCAAATATAAGAAAGAAGTGTATATGATATGACGTTGTTTTTATTTAAAATATTACAGTTTTTTTTTTCGTCGATATGCACAGAAAGAACTAGACTTCATCTCCAATAATAAAAATAATGAAAGAAATATAATAATAAATATTTACAACAACAAAGTGTTTGTCGAACACAGACATATAGGAGCGAAGTTAAGTAAAGAGAGAGCGCGCAGCAAAAGAAGGGAAAGAGTTCATGTACATTTATTGTAATATTATTATTATTATTGGAAGATGCGGTGACTTGATTTCTTTTCTCGTCTCCGTTCGAACATATCATGTTGTGTGTACGCAGTATATGTGAAAAATGTAAAAACACCAACAACAAAGCAAAAGAAGTAAAAAAAAAAGATATTCAACACATTTCATTACTACTCTTCATCACAACACACATATCAGTAGTAGTTTATTTAGCAGCGTATAAAACATTTTTTTCCTTCATCTCTTTGCTCGTTCGTTTTTTTTTCATTTATTATTTTAAATAATAATAATAAAATGTGAACAACTTAAAAGTGTTATGAGCGTAGCAGCAGCGTTTGCCGGTCGGTCGTTGTTGTGTGTGAGAAAAAGAAACAATATTCATCGCGTAGTTAGTGCCACATAACAACACAACATTGAATGAAAAAAGTTCATTGTCCCAAAAGCGAAGAAGAGGAATTTTTTCGTATACTTTTTTTTTGTTGTTGTATTTTATATTTTTCTTCTTCATTTAAAACATTCATATATAAAATGTATTAACTCTCCGCAACTCCAATATCTTCACTACTCCTCACATATTATTATTATTATTTAAACATTGTCCATATTATTATTATTGTGGAGTTGGAAACGACGACGACGACGACTAAAACTTGGTTTGTTGTCGAAAGGAATGTATTTATGTCTTATATGTTGCGCTGCTTTGCTTTTTAATACTTTTACACATATTACAACAACAACAACCGCAGCACCGAGAGAAGTAACAAGCAGAAAAATTTATGTATCATGATATTTTTTTTGAGAAACAGAGTAACTAAACAGAGACGACCTGAGCTAAGCTGAGCAAGTAGAATGATGATGAAGGGAAAAAATGATTATTTTCTATTTATTTATTTATTTACACACATTTAACTACTTACTCATATCATGTAGTTTACATATAGTGCATGTCGTCTCTGTCTCTCGCGCGATCTTTTCTAGATGGAACAATTTTATGTTGTTGTCGTTATATTATTATTATTCGCGCTCCTGCTTAGTGTTTTTGGTCGATGAGAACGAGCGACGACAGCGACAGAATTTAATGGAATCCGCAATTTTTTCTACTTTTATTTTACTGCATTTATTTACATGAAGGTATAAATAACTTTACAATAAAATATTGGTACAACCTTTTATTAGATGACGATGTTGAAATACACACACGGGAAAAAAACATGATTTTATTAAGTTTGTTAATGATTTTTGCAAATATTTTAGTTCACAGTGGCGCTTTGAATGATTTTAATTTAATATTTTAAAAAAATCTTTTAGTTTTATCAAAAATTTTTTATGTTTTCAAAAAGTTCGAAGTATTGAGTAAAAAAACTTCTATAAAATTAAAATTTATTATTAAAGTGTTCGAAAGAAATTTAAAAAAAATGTAAAAGCACTAAAATAACATGAAATTTTAGTAAAATTATAAAGTTTAAGTCTGTATTGTTAAAAAAAATAAAGTTTAAAATAAACTAGTTAACTAAATTTAATATTTAAAAAAATAAGAAATTTCGTAGACCTTTTTTTAAAGAGTTAAATTAAAAAAAAAATAATAAAAACTTAAATTATGAATTTTTTTAGTCTCAAATATCTGCTGCTCCTTTTAAATTTAATAAAAATTTAAATTTAATTAAATTAAAAAAAAAAACAAATTAATACAAAATCACAATTTTTAAAAATCTAAAAATTCTCAATTATTTAACATAAATATTAATATTTTAAATATTAAAAAAATAATCAATTAAAAAATAATTTAATTAAAAATAAAATTTATAAAAGTCAAAAGAATTTTAATAGGTTAAAAAATTTAAAAGAAGTTTTGAGAAAAAATTTAAAAATTTAAATTTCAGTAAAATAACAATAAGCCTCTTTGTTAAAAAAAAGTTTAAAATAAACTAATTAATTAAATTTAATATTTAAAAAAAATAAAAATTTCGTAGCAATTTTTCAAAGAATTGAATAAATAATTAGAAAAAAAAATTAAAAAAATAATTAAAAAAAATTAAAATTTAAAAAAATAAAATAATTAAATTTTTAAAAAAATTATTCAAAAAATTAATATATTTTTAACTTAATAAATAGTAAAATCGAATAAAGAGTTGATTAAAAATCAGAAAAAAATCAAAGTCTCCCGAAGTTCCTAATTTAACAAAAATGTTGAATAATAAAACAAAAACTATTATTCAAAAATTTATTAATAAAAATATTTTTAAAAAATCTTTAAATATTCTTATAATAAAAACACCTGTCGAAAAATTTTACACTAAAATTTGAAAAAAAAATAAAAATTAAAGTGAAAATTAAATCTAAAGATAGGAAATCGTAAAAAAAAAATAGTTTCACCAAGTTACAAAAATTTTATCAAAAATTGAATAAAATCTCATAAAATACGATAAAAATGTGGTAACAATATTTCAATAAGATAAAAATCCGTTGAAAACTCAACTTACTCACTTACGAATCCTAAAAAGGCGGAAAAAGGATCTTGACAAGTGTTCCATCCATCCTTCATTCACTTTTTCCCGTATCTCTAGCACATCACATTTCCACGTGTATAAATATTTCACATTTATGATAGAAAACATTTTATCTTCCTATTTTGTCACCATTAAAATTATCTACCTGCTTTCTCTGTACAAGAAGCAACGACGACGACACGACATGCAGATAGCTATATCTAAGCATTGAAGTTGAAGGAACGACACGGAATCATTGTTGTACAAAGAGACCTTCCTTTCCTTTCCTTTCCTTCTTCATCTTCGTCTTCGTCTTCTTCGGGGTTTTTTCCTCGCAAATATAATAATTTATCAGTAAGACGACAAACACGCCGCCGACGAGAGGCGCAAAAACGACGACATATGATGGTGATAAAAGCAGAGGGTGGTAAATGACAGCAAATTTACTCATAAATTCAAGGAAACTCTTAAATATTGTGTTCATAGTATAAAATAAAATTTTTCTTTAGGAGGCTTTCCGTAGGTACGTGGCGCGATACAACGTTGTCGACGATGAACGATGAACGACGACGACGACGACATTTTCCATGTACAGCACACATTTTTGTATATTATAAAATAAGTTTATGCAAATTTTATTGTTTTATTCTGCTTGTGGTGCGAGTAATAATGTACCTGTTTAAAAATCCACAGATTTCGGTTCCGCTCCCTCACTCCGCTCTCTCTCTCCGGTGTGTTCTATCTCTAATAACAATAATAATGAGATAAAACTTTGTTCAGACAACAATCACACCAGCAACTGCCTTATATGGGGGCTTAGGTCTTGCGACACATGTATCGCTTAGCGAATTAATAAAATTATTTATTTATTTTTTTTCTGTTTAATAAGTGCGAATATCGCAGTTTTATTATGCAAGGTCGCCTTTTTTATTTATAAATATTTCTTAATAAGTAGTTACTCTAAAAAAAAAATTTCGCAATATAAAGTGTGAAAAATTGAGCAAAGAACGACGCGAAAAAAAATGCGTTCTGATAAAGTCGCGATGACCTTGAATTTGCTTGATTGACAACTTTTTTTGTCACGCTCGGTACGGTACGGAGCAAGTCATGGAGATGATAGGAAAATATTGATTTTGTATACAAATTTATGTCATTTTTATCACAAACATTTTGTGTCGGTGTGTGAGTGTTTTTTCGGGCACAACGGGGATATACAAGCCGAAAAGGAACGATAAATAAAAGAGAAGAGATGAAAATGGAAAACAATAAATCAAAATGTGTCAATGGCAATATTCGTGTGTGTGTGTGTTCACTTGGTACTCTTGTTTTAGTTAGTTAGCAGGAGATTTTTTGATATTTTTAGAAAAATAGGAAAATCTATTCTAAAAATTGATTTAACGCTGTGGAAAGTTACTGGAGCGCCCTCTTGAGGAATAAACATGAGTTATTTAAATTTATTCTGATTAAAATTTTTATAAATTAAATTTCTCGTCAAAAGCATAAAAATAAGAAAAAAGGAACAAGTTTGCCTAAAAATTTATAATTTTGTAAATTAATTAATATTTTTAATCAATTTTAAATCAGTAATGACAAATTTTCACAATTTTATACTCCTCAAACCTAACCTCAAATTATAATTATCATATTTCAAAACAAATTAAGGTAAGTTTTATTTTTAGGACCAAGAAAATTTTGAGTTAAAAGACAAAAACTTATTGGCTTTTGACATATTCTTAAAATATAAATCAGTCTAAAAGCATTTTCAAATCAAACTACCGTAATGTAGATAATGCTAAGAGAAAAAACCGTTGAAATTCAAATGAAACGAAAAAATGTAGATAAATTAAGGGAAGGCTAATTTTGAGGCTAAGAGAACATAATTTATCTTAAAATTTTGAATTTTTGAAAATATTATTTTCAATAATTTTTAGTAGTAATTTTAAATGTTTTTGACACTAAAATGATAATTTTCAAAAGAAAAATATTTAAAAATACAAAACTAGTTAAAATTTGTTAATTTTACAATTAAAAATTTTTAAAAATAAGAATTTGAAACAAAAAAAAAGTAAAGAGAACGAGTTTTGACTTTTATTTTCGTTAAGAGAACAGATTTTTAATTTCTCTTAACATTCTCTACATTACGGTATTTAAGAACCTTTTACTTTAGTTTTTCACTAAAGTTATTCAGCCCTGATTTTTTTGGATTTTTTAAACACGAAATTTATAAAATTGATGCAAATCAATAATCTTAAATTTTTTACTTAAATATTTTCAGGAATTATCGCAATTTATTTGAGGTTTAAACAAATCAGAAAAATCTTCAAGCACAAGAGCTTTAGATTTTGATACAGAAATTTAAGTTCTCTAATTGAATTATATAATCTTTGTTTCTCGTTTACACTTAAGGTTATTTATCTTTACAAACAACGAAATTTGAAAAAAAAATGAATTTTTGATAAATAAAAGATTTTAAAGATTCTCAAAAAATTAATAGCAAAAATGATTAAAGCGCCCTCTTCAGGGAAATTTTAGAAAAACAAAAATTTTAAAAATTATTCAGATCATAAAAAAATTCTGCTCTTCAGTTTTCTTTACTTTCACTTTTATATCAAAAGAAATTCATTCATATTAAAAACTCTGAACAAACTCAACGTAGAATATTCGTTCTACTGACAGTATAACAAAGGTTCGTATTAAGATTAATTTAAATTTTGTAAATTAAATTAAATGATCTCTGTTTCTAGAACTCTTACGAAACCTTTATAAGCAATAATTGAGTCGTAAAAGATTTCAGTTCAGTATCGACTTGCAATGGCGAAACTTGAAGTAATTTTCTTCTTATCTGCTCTCTCGCTCTGCGCTGGAGTCAAAGTTCAGTGCTCCGACCAATTTATGGGCGAATGGGCATCAACGTGCGTTTTATTTGTGGAAGAACTCTCACCTAGTGACCGGATAATTCCTTTATTTCCGCCTCCGCTGAAACCACTTTCAATCACAACTCTTCAAATCATCGGAGAAATTCCCGTAGTTCACAGTGCCATGTGCCGAATTTTCCCCAATTTACGAAGATTTTACCTGGACTCGGAATTCACAACGCTAAAAATTGCAGAAAACGCGTTTAACGGATGTCGCAAATTAAGGACAATCGAACTTCGTAACACTAAGTTGACAAAATTGTATCGAAACACGTTCCATGGTTTAAAAAAGTTAAAGACTCTCGAGATCGTGGGCGGAAACGTGCCAGAAATTGACCTGGATTTCCAAGACACACGATTAGAATCTGTTGAAATTTCATTGAATGCGACAGTGATAAGCGGAGAAACGTTTAAAGAACTGAATAAATTGGAAACTTTGCTGATACCAAGGAATAAGTTGAACGATTTTGACCTGGGAAAGCTCAAAGAAGCTGCACCAAAGTTGAGATACATCAGTTTGTGGTCCAATAACATTGATTGCCTGAGGTTAATTGACATCTATAAGAAAGCGGAAGAGTTGGAGATTTACACTTTATTCCCAAATGAGGAAGATTCAGGTTATTATGTGGGCAACTATACGGAAGTTCCATGGTTTCACACGCAATGTAAAAGCTATTTATGAATTTTAATAAACAAAATTTCAAATGAACCAAATTACTTTTTGAGGTTAGAAAAATAAATGATCGTTTTTAGTTCATAAATTAGCCGCTAATTCTAAGAGGCGCTGCCCTATGGGCGAAAAACGGGTCAGATTGATCCCTTAGGGGATCAGGTTGAACCCTTAAGAGTCAATTTGTTCCCTTAAGGGTTTAATCTGACCCCTTAAGGAATTAACCTGATCCCTTTTCGAATAGGTCATCACAGACCTAAAAAATTGGATCTTTCAAAAGTTCATTATGAACCCTTAAGAGGTCAACTTGATCCCTTCATAAGGGATCATATTAACCTCTTAAGGGATCAAATTGACTTCTTAAAAGATTCAATTTTTTGGGTCTACGGATGACAAATTCGGAAGGGGATCAGGTTGATCTCATAAGGTATAAGAATAAACCCTTAAGGGATCAAAAATCCCCTTTAAGGATCAATTTGACTCCTAAGGGGTCAACCTGATCCCTTAAGGGATCAATCTGACCCGAATTTTCGCCCATAGAGTACAAAAAATAATATTAGAGCGCCCTCTACCGTTTAGTGATTGAAATATTTTTCAAAACACAGTGTTTGTCTGATATTAAAATGGAAAAATAGGCCCATTACCAATTCATTGGGACATCATCCGATAAAAGTAAAATACTTTTGCTCTGGAAAATCGTCCTTGCCATCCATCCATTGTTCCGAAAAAGAAAGAAAAGAAATAAAAACGCCTCTCAAAATTGGACAAAAAAGATAAATTGTCATCATTTCAAGCTGACATGACAAACTTTTGTACATTTTACTATTATTTGGTCCTTTCTCCTCTTCTTCTTCATCTCCGTGTTTTCTGCGAAAATAAAAGACACACAAAAACTGTAAAATTTTCCAACCTTCTGGGAAAATGAATCACAATCACACACACACACACAGAACGAGCGAAAAATAGATTTGCCTAGAAAATATGTTAAATAGCATCTATAATGAAACTTAACACTCTAATGTTGCTTCATCTTCTTCGTCTTGCTTCTTTTATTATAACATTATAAGGATTGGTCACATGTATTTTTTTTTTTTTTGGCAGAACACGAAAAGATATTTTGTCTTGTATTGACTCTGTTTCGATGTTTATGTCGTCGTCGTCGACGACGTCGTTGTTGGCTTGTCTTGTCTTTGCACACGAGGATGAAGGCAAAGCAAAAAAAAAAGATGTATAAAAATAATAATAAAAATAATATGAAAAGCAATTCGAAGAAAGAAAATGAAACGTTAAATATATATATTTATATAAGGATACACATAAAAAGGAGCACGAAGAAGAATGAGGAAAGCATCCTCCTTTTTCAACGCAAATAAATTACCTCAATTTAGTATTTTTCCTTTTTTGTGCCTTTCGTAGCAGCAGCGATTCGTGTACGCAGCAAAGACGACTTGCTGTGTGTGTATGTCCTTTTCAAGACGAAGAAAATTTTATATTTATATAAGAAAAGAAGAGCGTATCTTTCTCCATTCAATTCAATATAATAATAAAGAGAGAGTATAAAACTTTGGCTTCTTCAGCCTTCTTGCTGCTACTGCTTGCGTTCATCTGCTTTCTTTTGTGTACAATTGTTGGTGTTGTTGTTGTTGTTGTTGCTGAGACTAGATATTTTTGTTTGTTTGTACACAGAAACACACAGAAAAAACCATAAAGTTACGTCCTCGTGCTTTTTCTCCATAAATGAGAGTTAAATTGAAGCAAAAACTATAACAGAAGAAGTTGGAGTAGCAAAAGAACTACAGAGAAAAGATTAATTTTTCCGACAGAAAATTTCTTCCAACAAGTAGACAGGACGACCGATTTCCTTTTTTTCTTTCTTGTATTTAACTCAATTCGAGAGAGGATCAATTTTGTAACAAACAATCGAAGGAATGAGGTGTCGTTCACGGTGATAAGCAGAACGAGCGGGATCCGTTTCTTCCTCGAAGGCAAGGAAAAACGGAAAGAAAAGATGATGATGATGAAAAAAAGACTAAATGTAAAGAAAAATCATACTTTCTTATATTTAATATTATCATCTTTTGGGATTCGCAGAGGTGTGAGATGGAGAATTGTATTGATTTGATGATTTAATGGAGTTGTCGAAAAAAGGAAACAAACTCAAATTTGGTAATATTTATTTATTTTTTTATTGAAAAACGTCTGAAGAGATATGTCAGGTCTTTGTACCATTTTTTTTACTTTGAAAAATTAAAATTGCTTATATTTTTTTTTCATTGTTCAAAATCGACAATTGAAAATGTAACCTAATTTTTATGCAGAACTATTTCAGTGACAAACCAAAATATTGACCAAAACTCCATTTTCTATTAAATAACTTTTTATTTTAAATATTGCCTAATTTCTGTAGTCAAGGACTCACTTTTAACTATTGACCTTGAAATACCCTTGAAGCCAGAGACTCACAGATTTACCCCAATGTATACTTTAAATATTTAGCCCAATGCACATTTTTATTTGTAATATTTTGAAGACCTTCATATGTTGTAAATAAGGCCTTTTAATGTTTTTCTAATAGTTCTTCCATTTTTTTTTAAATTTGGATTTTTCTTTTAATTAGAAGAACTAAAAAGAAAAATCATTAGAGAAGCTTATTATCAGCTTAAAAAGCCCTAAAAAAGTTAAAACTGAAAATTTATTGAATATGCACTGGGCTGAATATTTAAAATATGCATTCGGGTTGAAACTCTGAGTCTCTGGCTTCAAGGACACTTCAAGGTCAATATTAAGTAATAGGTATTTTTAGAAAATTATACTTCAAATTTTATTCCTCCTTCTTAAAATTGACAAATCTCCTTAGATTTTCATACCAAAGTCGGAAAATTTATAAAAAAAAAATTAATTTTCTAAAAAAATTAATTAAAAATCCCATTAAACGGACCTGGTACCATGCGAAACCACATCTAATCGCCCACAACGACAAACTTTCCACTAATATTTGTTTTCATTTCTATTTTCACCCTGTAACCATGTCCTATTCTTATTATTATATACATTATATAAGTGTATCTCATGTCTCTCCATCCACTCCAGTACATCCATGCCATTGCCATATAAGTAGGTATACAACAAAGATGAGAAAATTTCTGGTTCATTTTCTTTCTTTTCTTTTTTTTTTATATCATTTCTATTGATCTCTTATGAGTGGATCGTACTTGAAAAGGTCTGACTTGTGTGTATTCTCGTTCATACACTTGAGAAAGTTTAGATTTATCATCAATTTTCCATCTCAACTTCTTCCTTCGGTTATTCTTAAGAAGATTAATGAAATCAACTTGAATTCAAATGAAACTCGTCTTTCTCTTTCCACCCGCTTTTCTACTTCTTCTTCTTCTTGTGTCTCTAGCTGTTGTTGTAGCATTTTTCCTGTACACGCATTTATAATTCTACTTAAGTGTTTGTTGAGCAGCGCGCTGATTTCTTGACAAAGGACGAAAACGACATCGACGGAAAAAAGGTAATGTCACGATATCATTATATAATTTTTTTTTTGGGTCCGATTAAGGTGAAGTCACTTTCTTTCTTTATTTTCAAGAACATTAGAAACAGAGAACAATAAAAAAGGACTACAAGCTCGTACCGTGTACATGATACGAGACACGAAAGAAAGTGACCTGTTTACATAACCAAAAACCATAAAATTTCTCACTTGTTGTACATTGTTTACAGTGACGCGAACGGAGGAGGAACGTAAATGGGGTGAGACATTTTTTTAAGAAAAAAATTTTACTTTTTTCATGAACGTAAAAAAGGTAGAAGAAAAAAACGAGGGAAAAATTGCGTTCCAGATGGACATCCTACGACACCTTCATCATCTATATAATTCGATCATTGCCACCCGAGTCTGTTCCGAAACGCTCAATGTGACGCCAATATAATAACTTATATCGCACGCACACGTACAAGCACCAAACCACCCAATATCCACCCACAAAGGCATGCAAGGAGACACAAGTAGGCAGATCTCTTATACTTGTTTCTTTTCTTCTGTCTTTTTTTTTTTTGCTTCGCTCCTTTTTTGCTATTGCCACATGTACATACCGAGACTTACAGCTAAATACAATCATTTTCATCATCATCATCATGCCGCACACACCGTACTACCGCCGAAGAAAAGATGAAAATGGAAAATCATATGCTTTTTTACTGGCTTTGCTTGCTTTCAGTTTGGGTATACGCTGGAGTAAAAGTAAAACGATGTGTCTTCTATCTTCATCATATTGTATCCAAAAAAATATAAGAGAAAAAAAAATCTACAATTCCATGAAGAACGCAAAAACGGAGCAGAAGAAGTTTTGCGTGTCAGTACTTGTGTTGAAAAGGAATGTCGTGGCAGAGGCAGGGATGGAAAGAAAGTTTTTTTCGGAGAATAACCGATTAACAATTATGGCTTTATGATGAAAAAAAATTTCCCATTAACTTTGGAAAGTTTTTCTTATGAAAAATTTATTAAGACCCGTAAATTTGTTTAGTAAAAATATCAACAATTGAAAGAATTGACAAAAATCAAAAAATAACCGATTCACAAATTACAAATTTCAATCGGTTATAATTTTGTTTTTTAATTCAAATATCAAGCGTTTTGGAAATTAAAGAAAACTTTTGGGTTTAAAATGAAATTAATTAATCCATTAAAAACTAAAAATTCAAAATGGGTTTAAAATATTGAGAAAATAATGGTAAAATTTAAAAAATTACCGATAAAATTTGTAAAACTTGAACCGATTAATTTTTCCGAATTTTTGTTTAACAAAAAAATCAAAACAAATAAAAATCTTCGATTTAAATACAAATTCGAATAAAGCTCTTTACTTTCAAAAATTTTTTCATAAATCTTACATTCATTTAACTTAAAAAATATAAATAACCGATTACAAATTTCAATCGGTTATAAAAGAAATTTAAAATTAAAAATCAAGCACTTTTAAAATTTAGAAAAATTTTCAAGTTTAAGTAAAAATTTATTCATTTGAAAACTAAAAATTCAAAATATGTTAAGAAATATGATAAATTTGAAAAATAACCGATAAAATTTGAAAAACTTGAACCGATTCAAAATTTTAGATTAGAAAAAAAATAAAAAAAAAAATGTCAGAAATTAAAATATTGCTTCAAAAACAGTTCGTCATTGCCAAAAAAATTTAATTTACCATGCCTTTGTTTAATTTTTTAAAATTCCTAAATAACCGATTCAAACAATTACAAAAATCCTTCCAGTTCAAGTCCTTCGAAAAGAAGTAAATTTAATAATTTCAACTTGATTTTCCGTTAAAATTACCGTTTCGCATCAAAAAATCACCCAATAAACTCGTTTAAAATCGCATTGACAAACCCCACAATGGCACAAAATGTTTGAAGACGGAAAATAAGGTTATACACTAAAGGATACAAACGGAAAGAAATATAACAGCAGCAGCAACAACAACAACAACAAAAAAAAAGATTCTCAACATTTATTCATGTACCTTCCATAGAACCTCATATAAAATAAAATACAAACAGAGAATCACCCTGATAGACCCACATATACAACGCAGGCAACAAAGGCAAAGGCAGAAAAAATAACGAAAATGTCGAGATAATAAATTTTCTTCTTTTTTTTCTGCTGTTGCCTTTTTGTACAGCGGCACTCTCTCCCGCGCTCTTGTTGTAGGGTGAAAATATGGCCCCATATAAGAAAAAGCAGCGACGAAGTGGAAGAAGAAGCGAAGAGATAGAAGGTTGGTTTGGTTTGGTACATAATCTGGCAAAGTGTATTTACGCTGTGTTTCTTCTGCTTTTTTTTATTATATTTTGAACACACTCGCACGCTATCCACACGAACGGCAAATTTTATGTCGAAATAAAGATAAATATGTATGTTAAAAAAAAGGGAAAATAAGGTTCTATCAAAAATATTATATTGAGGATCCAAATGGAAGTCATTTGTGCGTTTGTCGTGTCATGTCATGTATGCCACTTACTTATATTTATTTATTTTATTTTGCTTTATGTGCAATTTTCTCGGCACAGCGTCGCGGAGGATTTTATGGATCTATTTTCGACTCGAGTCGTTTTTTATGGCGCTATCGGGCGTCTCCATCGCGCGAGAATTTTTTTCTCTTCTCTTAATTTAACTACGTAATGACAAGAGCAATTTACAAACATACGACGAAGTGACACAATCAAGAGCTTAAATTATGATTAACATAGTCACTCGTACACGCAGCTTATCAAGTCTCTCCTACGGTAGTCAGACAATTGATTGAATAAAGTGACCCGTATGTGAAGCAAAAAAAAATGAACGACGTACGCTGGACATCAATCATCGTAATAAATAATTCAAAGTGAGTTTTATGACAAGTCGCACGTGTGGTCGTCGGTTTGTGTCGTGTGTGTGGGACGTGTTGCTGCTGCGAACCCAATTAGGGAGCTGTTAAGTTAATATTCATGACTTTTCAGATTTGTTTGTTTTTTGTTTCTTTTACTTTAAAAGAAAAGTCGTCGTGCTTCGTTGTAAAAGGATCTTCCCACACGCAGAAAAGTAAAAACGGAAATTTTATTTATGGATCTGTTGAATGTTGTTTGTCTGTCTCTGTTGCGCTTTTTCCGAAAAACTTTTTTTTTTCTTCTTTCATTTTCGATACAGTAAATAGAAAGTGAAATAATGAACATGAAAAAAAAATCAAAGTCCTTGTATGTGTTATCATTACTTTTGCAAGCAAAAAGACACCGTCGACGACGCCGATGCACACTTGTTATGGAGCAGCAAAACGACAAAGATGCGAGAGATGAGAAAAAAATTGTTGGAAAATATACGTTGTCGCCGCCTTGTCGTCGAGACAGTTCAAAGTCATAAATTGGCACATTTTGCAATAATAATACAAAACTCTCCTTTTAATAATATTAGAGGAGCATCCGAGGAAAGCGATCGTTGCCAATCACGAGACACGTATACATCTTTCTCGCTTTAATCAACAATTTTTTTTTGTCGTTCGTTATTTAATGAAATTCATCGATAAAATTTTATTTTAATATATATTTTTGTTTGGAACAAATATATCCAATAAAGGTAGTGACTACTACTTAGTGGAATTGAATGGAGAGAGATAGTATACTAGTTGAGGAAAAAAATGGTAAAACTCATCAATTATGCAAATGATATTGATCGTAGTTAATATTGTGACACAAAAAAAAAGTGTAAAATCACAGCGGGGAAAATCGTTAAAATTTACACTCAAGCGAGGTTTTAATATTATTGGAAGGCGACCCCAAAAAAAAGAGACGACAAATATTTGCCTTGACTCGTTTTGCTGGAACGATTTAACGGCAAGACAAAACATGCCAAAAATGTTTCACGTGACAGTTTTTGAGTTCGTTCGTGCCGCGTGTATTCGTTCGCAGAGTATGCAAGACCTCTAGAAGTATTTATAATAATGAGAGAACGAATAAACAATCAAATTTACATTTTTCAAAAAAAGAGTTTGCGAAAAAGGAATTTGTATTAAGGGGAAAATTTGGTGTCTGTCCGTTACTTTTATATCACTTTCTTTTTATCGAATTTCTGTTTAATATACCTAATTTAAGATCTCTTTTGCTAGCAGTTTTACATAAAATATGACTTTAAGCTAAAAGTTTGTCAATTTGATCATTTGAGGATTTTATCTCGATACTCAATTCAGGAACTTCATTCGAAAGTTGCAAGCATAGGTTGTTGTTTCTGGGTTTAATTAGATGAAAAATATAAAGCACAATGTTTTCACCATTCATCATGAATTCCTTTTAATTGGTACGAAGTTCAATTTCGTCATTGACGGTTATTGCCACTATATTGCTAATAACAGAAAAAGATGCTTCCTGCGATAAATTGGCATATTTTTTTTAGCAAATATTCGGAAAGTTTTTATGAGTATTGAAACTTGTTCTCACTTGGATTTGGTGACAAAAAAATATTTTCGATTTGTGTTGGATTGTTATGGCCATAATTTTTTTAACTAAATTTTTAAGATGCCTGTCATACCTGCTGGATATATCTACCAATCGTGAGCTGATCTTTGATATCAAGTTTTTTATCAATTTTTTCCAAAGCAATTTCATAGGAAATATTGTTGAGATCCTTAACTCATTAAGGAAACATATAACATTGGCTGTAAAAAAACATTTGTAACATTTCTTCTCTTGCCATGTATAATGTAAAACGAAGCCGTGAAGGTAGGACCTGAAATAGAAAAAATATTTAACATTTATTTAGCCTTAACTTTTAAAAAATAATAAATAAATTACCTTACTTTCTGTAAAATTATAATTATTTTATTTCTTCTTTTGAGTTTAACAGCATTAATTGATAAGAAAAAAATGAAATGATTACTTACCAAAATATACTCCGTTCAAAATGCGCTCATGTCAATCCTTCCCCTACAAGTTTAAAACAAAAAACTTCCCATACAGACATAATATTCTACATTTAAATAATAATTCAACATATCACACGAACGAACAAAAAAATTACTCAAAAATATATGAAAAAAATAAAGAGTTTCATGCGATAAAAATATTTTGTTTTAAGTAGTTGTTTTGACAAAATTGTCCAAACAAATTATTTTCTCTCTCGGTTCAACGAATTATAATTTATCTAAAATACACAAAAAAAAAATTCACAAAGTATTTCGACGTGTCTGACTGCGGAAAAATTTCTGTGCCCGAATCAACGTCACTTTTATCATTTTTCGACAAAATGCTTGCATGTCATCGCGACTTCAAATCTTATAAACAAATCGCTCAGTTAATTTTTATTTTTTGTTGTTTTTTGTGTGACACGAATTTTCATATTTACGAATATTTATTAATAAACTTTTTTCACAAAAAAAAATAATATTTTTAGTCTGATATGATAATGTGACAACAAACTCTTTCTTACCCACAAACAAAGACTCATTTATGAAATTTATGTTTTTAAACAATATTTCTGACGTCACCTTGTTGTAACGAACCAAAAAATCACGTAAGACTTTCTTGCAATTATTTTTTTGTTTTTTTCATACTTTTGCCTTGGAGTGAAATTAAAAAATCTCCAATCTGCATTTTTTTTTGCATAAGTTTTCACTTTTTTGTCGAATATTGCACAAAAGCGCGTGCAAAGCTGGCGTGTTGGAACTGTAATTAATTTAAATTCGAGTTTTAATGAATAAATTGTGTCAATAAAGTCTTTATAACTATAATTTTGATTGGTTCTCATGTAACCGTCGATGATATGATAACAAATTGCAGAACAACGAAAGCGAAAATTAAAAATCATTACAAATGAGGTATAAAACGGGCAAATAATTTATGATGATACGCGCAGCCAGTTATTAGTTCGGTTTTGACATCATAATTATAATTTTTCTCTCGCTTCGTGTAACAGCAATGAGTTCTTAGGCAGGTCCCTGTTTCAATTTTTTCCATTTTTTTCGCAAATAAATGAGAAAAATAAGTTCCTGCCTAAGAATCCGACCACACTTCATTCATAATGATAAGTTTCTTTGCGATATGTTCTCATGTTAAGCATTCACATGAAACGCGCATCGCAAGGAACGCAACGCAAGTAAGTCGCAGATGATGATATATGTAAGAGTCCGCGAACGTGATACAAATAAAAATTCCGGTTTACTCATCATCATCGTCGTCGACGTCGTGGTTCGCATTTGCACATCTCTTTTGTAATTCTTTCTTACATTTTTGACGATGTGGATGGTAAATGAATGAGAACACAAAACAGACACACACACAAAAAAAACAAACGATGTTTTGTCTTAAGATGTCAAAATTTTGTATGTTTCAATGATGTATGACGATAATTGCGAGGGACATTTGCATTTATGAATGGCTCATCGAGTGTAAAAATCAATTAAGGTACAATGTTTGATGAGTTTTTGTAAGTTATAATGTTTAAAATTGACTAAAGTTATTTTACGAATATTATTGAATAAGAAAAAAAAATGTTTCATAAATAAATTTACATTATGTTTAATATTTTTAAAGAAAAAAATCAAATTTTAATATAATAAAAGTTATTTTCTTTAATATTAAAAATTTTTATTTTCATATTCAAAAATTTTTAAAAATTATTCTAAAATAATTAAAATTTAATTTTATATTTTTTTATTAATAAAAAATTAATTCAAAAAAATCGAGCTGAAGACAAATTAAATGTTTAATTAATAAAAAAAATAATACTTAATTTTTGATAATTTTAAAATATTTTTTAAAAATTTTATGTAAGAAAAAAATATTTTTTTAATATCAAAGAAAATAACTTTTATTTTATAAAATTTATTTTTTCTTCTTTTAAAATATCAAAAAAAATGTAAATTTATTTATGAAACATTTTTTTCTTATTCAATAATATTCGTAAAATAACTTAAATCAATTTTTAACATCATTTAATTGAGATATTTTTTTTTATTTTAAATTTTTTCGTGTTTATTTGAGTAAAATTTGATAATTTTATTAGAAAAATTATAAATTTATTTAGTTCGTTAAAGGAAAATTTGAAAATTTTCTTGTTTTTTAAAAGCTTTTCTTGAATTTTCATAAAAAACATTTCTCATGAAAGATGAATAAATAAGTTTAGAATTTTAAATTTGTTCAAATTTTATTATTTTTTATTTTTTTGCACCTATTCAGAATTAAATTTATTTTGCATTCTAGCATAATTTGTCTATTTTTATCAATTTTAATTAAAAATTTTAACAAATATTTTTTTTCCTACTAAAAATCTTTTGAGATATTAAGTACAAAAAATTAAATTTTTCAAGTTCTTTAAATTAAAATTTATCTAAATTTTCTTATTTTTTTCTATTTAAATTTTTTTAAGTTTTGATATACAAAAATAGAAAAAAAAATTAAAAAATAAATTGAAACTTAAAAGAACTTAAAGAACTTGAAAAATTTGATTAATTGTACTTAATATCTCAAAAGATTTTTAGTAGGAATAAAAATTATTTTAAAACAATAAATTTAAAAAAAAATTTAAATAATAAATTTTTTCCATTTTATTTAAATATAAATAACTAAATTTCAAAAAATCAATCACTTCTATTTTCGTTTCATAGATTTAGAAATTATCTTTTCATTCAATTTTTTGCTACAACGATCAATCAAAATAACGTCCTTTCTTGCGTTACACACTTGACGTAATCGAACGTGAACAAAAAAAAATCCATTCGCCATTTGATCTGTCTCTCTCTTTTCTAAAAAAGAGTCAATTGCCACAATCAACGAAGTCAACAATGCCAATTCCATTCCATTTCCAAACAAGCGCACACACTCAACCTTATAAAATATTTACTGCAATCGATGGAGACGCCTTGCTCGCCATTTCGAACAACGGCAACAGCAGCAGCGGCATCAGCATCAACATCAAGCAAAAACCAACATCGTACTATTATTATATTTTATTTCATAGGAGGAACGACACACACTAAAAAGCTCATCTATCTACAAATATTACACGCAGTCACAGAGCAGCACACACAAAACAGAGCGACAGAAAGCATTTTGCAGAAAAGGACACACTTTTGTTCATATTCTATATATATAATATTATATATTTTACTAGGCTGTTTTCGGTACATACATAGTTGATTATTGTCTGCCTCTGCCTCATATAAACATTGACTCGAGTCGAGTATATTTTTGAAAAATAAGAGCATAAACCATTTTATATATCTCTCTTCTCCTGTGTTTGTGCTATATTTATGTCGACTCGACTCGTCGTCCTCCTCGTCGCTTGGCGTGTATACGTTGGCGAGGTAGAGACAATATAATAGCAAATGGCAAACAGTACCATGTCAGAGTAGCAAGCAATGTTTTTCAATGCAGCCAGATAAAAGCAAAAATTGTTCAAATGCAATATGTCTGGCTGGATAGCTGGCACACACACATACGTACCGCATTTTTTTCAGTGGAAAACTTTTTAAGAGTTGAGACACTTTTCTCCTCGGTACCGTCGACACACAAAATTTGCCATCAATGCAATGGCATGCGACTCTCGATTCAAGTGTACGCGAGATTGAATCGGCTGAAACAAAATCGGGATCCTAAATTTCATAAAGTCCCATATTCATGGTGTCCATGTGTGTGTGTGTGGTGTTTGCGTCATAAACTCATCCCGATATGTATCATTTGCAGATTTGTGAAAAACTTTTTCATCATATCAATTACAAACGGACTAGTAGTGCAAACGGCATCACGTCGACCGAATATAGCGACGACGATGATTATTTTTGTGTCGTCCATCGCTGCTTACTGCGTACCAGTCACTATTTTTCACTAGGTTTATTGCATTCATTCGCTAGTTATACGGAATGAGAGAAAAAAAGTTGCAAAAAAAAAAATAATCTACATTTTTCTTTCTTTTTCACATAATTTTTTGCAATTCGCTTTTCGGAACACAGTAAAAGCAGCAGCAGCAGTAGTACTATACACTTTGTTGTACTTAGTTCGTTTCTACGCCTGACTTTATATCGCACAATTTTTGTATGCAAGCAGTTGCAGTTTTGTCATCCATTTGATGCTGTTGAAGTGAGTTACGAACGAAAAAGTGCTCGACGGTGGCAAGTTAATGAAAATGGGAAAATTGTTTGAGGAAAGTCTACTTGGTTTTTGATCTTTCATTAAATAAGCTTCTGAGACTTCTGATAATCTTAAATGAACTTTTGATTATCTTTGGCGAATCTATGGAACCTTCGAGATCCTTTGATAAAACTTGAAAGCTATCTGATTATATTTCGAAAAATTCTGCCTTAATCTAAGGAAACTTTAAAGCTTTCTGATGATCTTTGCTGAGATCCTTATGAACTTTTTGAAATATTTTGATAATTTTTGAAAAATTTTAATGAACTTTGTGAAGCTATCAAAGCCTTCTAATCATCTTTGTTAAACATCTTATTAACTATGATATATTGTTTGATCTTCAAGATGAGCTTTTTTTCATTTTGAGAATTCAATAAGGACGTTTTACATCAAATTTGAACTATCGCTTATGACATACTTGGTCTAGTGAAAGAACGGGGACAAATAAAATTTTATGGGACGATATTTAAATAATTTTTCGGTTCTCCTTCAAAAAGCTGGCGATTATCGGGAGGGCGTCGAACTTCCTGCATCCAAGGATGTCACGTATGGGGGTGTTTTTGTCGATTCCTGCTTGTTGTACTTCGGACGCCGTTTTAGCCGTTATACAGACTGGTTTGTAGCAATAAACACTTCAAGGTCAAATTAAGGTCAAAATTTGAACATCACTTCAGCAAGTATCTAACGGCTTTCCAAGAATTCGATTTATGTCTATCTTACTTACTTACTTTACTTTACGCCTTGTCTCTAATCCTAAGATTCGAGACTGTCCTCATGTTGAGCAAAGGCGGTCCACGAATTGTCGCCATCTGGTTCGTCGATTCGCAAGGTCTTTTAGATCCCAGAGGTTAGTGATTTGCCCCTTTGTCTATCTTGATCTTGGATAAACTTTTTAATTAATTTGGAGATTTAATGGAGCTTTCTTATACAATCCTTCTGATAAATTTTGAGAACCTTTGGAGCTTTAAGATCATTTAGTTAATAATTCTTTGTTTCTACATCGAACTACGACTTATGTGAGTTTTCAGTTATTTGACTAAAAAATTTTCTGAAATAAGAAATTTATTGAGAAAATTTTAAACTTACCAAAAAATACGCTCAAACTGCCCATCAACCATCAGGTGAGTACCAACTATTAATTTTTTTCCTCTGTTTGAAAAGCGTGCAATGCAACTTTTTTGTGTCATCTACTTTTTCTCCTCTACATGCTGCTGCTGCTGCTGCCGCACAGTACAACACACGTCGTCCTCTGAAAATATATTCACTTTTTCTGCTTGATGCATTTCCAACTCTCTTATGTGCTTTGCCATGAATTTCTCTTTGCCTCCCTGCTTCGCCTTGTCTGTGATGCCGATGCACAGAGAGAGAGCACAAAAAAAAATATTATGTGGAAAACTTTTGCACTTCCTCTGTTTAAATATTCAAACGTGTGTACCAAAGCTGCTTGCATTCGTAACATTCATAACATTAGCATGATAGTTGTTGTTGTTGTTTCTGCTACTCTTGTGCCTCCTTTTTACGAGTACACACACACAATTTTTTTTTGTTCATCGCGCGCTTTTGCTTGAGTGTTGCAATTTTTCTCATCATCATGCCAAAATTAGGGACACTCTTTCAACTGCCAGCGTGCCATTGTAACGACTCGTCACGTGGGATCCGTCGTTCCTGTCTAATTTGCAACGATGGCACAAAAAAAGACCGAGAATTTTTACATGAACACACAAAAATATATAATGCTTGCTTGCTTGCTAGATGATATAAATATGCAAAAATTGTACTTCAATTAGAGACTGTATTTTATTTTATATCATTTTAACACATAGTTTCTCGGAAAAATATCTCAAACGAGACTGTGTGTGTGTAAGTTGTACCTGATGTTACTCACCATCCAACCGATGAGGACGACAACGCTCTTTCACAGAAATGCAGAGTGGCGATAATAAAACTCGGTAAAATTTTATATGCTGATGCTTAATTTTTTTACATTTTTGTTATTTTTCGAGTACAAACTCTCGTTTTTTTTCCTGATGTCGACGAATATGAATGCAAAGTGGAAGATTCCAAAAGGTAATGAATATTAGGTCAAGCATGGAATTGTAAAATATTGAGATAGATGTCGAGTTACTATTTCCTAGAAATCGTTAATAGCTTAAAATTTTGCAGTAACCGACGACCGTTAAATAATTTGTTCAAAAAAACTGCGATAGATGGCGCTTGTTAAAAAATAATTCTTTTTGATAGTTAAAAATATATCCTTAACAAACGCCATCTATCATAGTTTTTTTTAGAAATTACAGTTTGAACCAAATCCTTAGATCGCAAGATCATAACTTCAACGTTTTTGATTTAAGGGATCTCGAAAAATTTTAAAATATAGATGTCGCTTTAAAAGAGTAAATAAAATAATAGAAGTTTTCTCTTCTTTAACCCAAAATTTATCAATACCAAAAAATATTGTCTTTTAAAATCTTTTTGGACTAAGATCTTCACTTCATTAATTGTTTTTAAAAATTATTTTAAAATAAAACTAATCATAGATGGCGCTTTAAAAATAATTTGCTTTTAAAAATTTACTTTAGAAGGGAAGTTTTCACAATTTTGACACAAATATTTTCCAATTATTGGATTTTTATCAAAAAACTTAAAACATCTTACCTCATAAAGAGAAGAATCTAAAAATGTACCATAGATGTCGCTGAAAAGGATAAAAATTTTATTTAAAAAACTTGAAAAACAATTTTTTGTTAAACTTACTGACGTTCAAAGATCAATTTTGAATTTTCCGTGAATTCTTAATCTGATTCCACAATTCGTGAGAATTACAAAAACCTTTTTTTCTCTGAAATCGCGTCGCTTTAACATAAACATTTCACATCTTGTCAACCCTTCAGCGGTAACCTTGTCGGTTTATTTTCTTCACACACAAAAAATAATAAACGACGATGACGAAAGCTAAACGATTCGATATCTCTCGCAAAACAACACGAAAAAGTTAGGAATAAAAAAAAACAAAGGGTACCTTACACATTTCAAAAACGAAAAGCAGGTGAAAAAGTTATTTTCATGAATTATTAATTTACATCACAGAAGATTTATACCAATTTTGCGTTAACTGTATTCGTGTGTGTGTGTTGTCTAAACAACCACCACCCACAATCTGTAAGGAGATACTTTGCCGAAAGATGTTTTGTGTTTATTCCTTCGTCTCTGCGTCTTCGTTCTTCTTCCTCGTTCTCGACTTTGCGTGTGTTGTCGTTTATTTTGGCAACATTACATTGTTTTTGGGGGTGTATGAGTATTTTCATGCCTACCATGAGATCCGAATTACAGAGGACTGTCATTTAATTAAGTTCCAATTTTTGTGCTTTGAGGAGAGATGGAGAGATGACGATCCTTCCTAACATTCACGCAATCTGCCGTTACGGAGAGAGAAGAAACGAGAGGTGGCAAGGGATCACTTAAACTTGTGCTAACCTTTTGAATTGTTGTTATAATAATACAATTTAACTTTTCTGTCGGTCGGTTGGTTAGAGAGAGAGAAAGAGTAGAAGAAGCAGAAGACACAACGACAAAATAGACCGAATCATATCACAAAAGCTCGACTTGTCTCTGCTGCTTTCTACAAATATTAATGTCCTTTGTGCCCATTTTCTGGCACAGCAAGGCAAGGAAAAAACTTTTTTTTTCTGTTGTCATCATTTTTTGTGTGTGCATGTTTTTTTTTGACAATCGTAACCAACAAACACGACAGAAACCCATAAAAAATTACAAAACATCATAATTTGTTTCTTACACGATTCCGGATGAAATTTTGTGCGAGCCCGGGGAGAGAAAAAGGACGACATGCATTAAACGATCATAAAAAATAATGTAAAAAATACTAAATAAATCAAAAAGTTTGTTGGAAAGCTACATAGGTATTGGACTAGCGCAGAGAGAAAAGAGTCGTCGCAGGTCTCCGCTACTTATTAAAGTGTCGTAAAAGTTAATGCCCGGAAAGGAAGATTTAATCACAGCGGTATTTAATGACGAAATTCGTTTGTGTGACATTCGTGTATGTACACGAGGCTTATAGAGGACAGGGAAAAAATCGTGTACACGGATAGATAGAAAATTAATTAACGAGGAAAATTTATGACGCTTTGAAAGTAAACAGACATAAAATGTGCAAGTTATTGGGCGATTGGGAGAAAATTGATGTTAACTTGTTTAGGAATTCGACAGTAGATGGCGCTTTATCTTAGGTAAGTTTTGAAAATTGACACCAGATGGACTTACAAATCAAAAGAATTCTGAATTAAGGTTTAATTTAAACCAATTTAAACCAATTGATAAATTAACGATAAAAAAAATTCTCAATAGAGGGCATTTTTGATCGAGAAATTAAAATGTAAAGGGCGCTTAACTAGAATTTCTGAAGGTAAGTCTTATTTTGAACTAAAAACTGCTAAATTGATCTTTTCAATTTTAAATTTCTCACAAGATGGCTCTTTAAAATGTTTTAAACAAAAAATTTGACACTAGATGGCGCTTATAAAATGTTCGTATGCGAATATAAGAACCAAAGACCAGACTTAAGAGCATTTAAGAGTAAAACTCGTTTAAAGACAGCGGCAGAAATTATTTTAGCATTCCGTAAAGGCGGATCTCAAATATCTTCGTGAATAGATTTGCCACCAGAGGGCCTGAAAAAATTAATTTTATGGTACTTTAATCTCTCATTTAATAAATTTGTCAATCAAAAGTACTATAAAAAAATTCTCAATAGAGGGCATTTGTGATCGAGAAATTGAAATGTAGAGGGCGCTTAACTAGAATTTCTGAAGGTAAGTCTTATTTTGAACTGAAAAGTACTGAATTGATCTTTTCACTATCAAATTTCTCACAAGATGGCTCTTTAGAAATGTTTCTAATGAAAAATTTGACACTAGATGGCGCTTATATATTTTTTTAATGCTCATATTAGAACCGAAGACCACTTTAGAGAACATTTAAGAGTAAAATAAGTTTTCCAAAGCCTTGAAAAAGATAACTTTGCAGTCCGTTTATGTCGATTTGAAATATTTTCGTGAATAAATTTGCCACCAGAGGGCTTTAAAATATGATTTTCAGATAACTTTAATTTCTCATTGAACAAATTTGTCAATTAAAAGTACCCTCAAAGTTTTTAAGCATAAAAAAGTTAAACTTAAAAGAATTTTTAGTTGCAATAACCATTTAAATTAATTTCTACAGAAGAAACTGTTTAAAAAAATAGTTCGTTTTTGCCTCTCATTACCAATCAAATTGGCTCAACAATCAGCAAAGCTCAAAGTTATCAAAAGACATAATCATAATTTTCCATTCAATAAAACAACAACCGAATCCATGCATTATTGGCCATCGAATTGTTGTCGTGTCCGCTATATATCACTCCACAGTACGACGCGCAACATTATCACACAAGTGATACTGATTGGATAGTTTACCAATTTATTTAAATCAATACATCGATAATAACATAAGCACACGGACACAAAAACCAAAACTTCACTCTGCAGCAATATCGGCAACAACAACAACAACATTGATGCATTTCATATTCTCGATAGTCCACCTTTTCACACACATAACACCCAAACTCGCATATGCATGACGAGCGAGATGCGATGCAATGGTATGTCATGACATTGTGATGATTCTCCCGTGTTCGTTTATATGCGAATCAGACACAATGTTATCGTATAATGGGAAAATATGGACGTGCAGTGTGTGAAATAAATTTGACGTGCCACGATGAAAAAGAATGCTGGTCGTAGTAGCAACAGTACAAAAAAAAAGTGAAAAGCGAGAGATTTGAAGGGATTTTCGAGTCACCCTACCTCGGAGCGAGAGTACAAATGAAAATGACGAAATACTTTAGAGTTTGTAGTCCCGAGACTATCATATCGTGTCTCTATTACTTTGTGCACCTTTGCTTACTTCTGCTGCTGCCATGCCACTACTGACTGCAATATAATAAAATTACATGTGTTGTATATGAAATTTTCATGAATAGTACAATATTTTCTCGTCTCCTTTTTAATACAAAAATAAAACCGAAACCTATATGCATTTTACAGAAATAAAATGGTAAAATACTTGTGCGATGCACATTCCATTATGTTAGGCGATGGATGTTGTAGAGGAGTTTTCATTTCATTTTCATGCCATGGAGGCGATATGCACACAACAAAACACAACGACACGAAGAGACGAGTCTCGAAAAGTGGAGATGAGGTGGCAACCACCTTCCATCCCATCATCATTTTCATTTTACAATTGAACTGAAATAACCATACACTTGAAGTCTCTTTACAATGAATATTTTCTATATCTAGCACAATTTGGTGTATGGTTGGATGTTATTAATATAAACATTAGACAGGTAAATTTAGAGATTTTTTCCAGTTTCATCATCAAATGTAAGTATCCTTTCTAAGATTTTAATTTTTTTCACAAACTTTTAATTTTTCTTTAGGTTTTTAGGCTTAAGTCTTTTTCGAACTTCAAAACCAAATAATGAACCAGAAGAGAAATCATCAATTGTTTAACTGTTGTATTTTCGTTCATGATATCCTTAATGATAAAATTAATTCTAGTCATATTAATGATGCATTTGAAATTTGATAGAGACTTAAATTTACAATCACAGAAGAGTTTTTCTTGAAAAGAGGTCCAAAACTAACTTTGAGGCAAATTTAGTTTTGAATTGCTGTCAACATCATTTTTATCGGGACGTGCTAAAGTACTAAAACACTTGGAAAGAATGAACCTTATATCCAATAGAACATATAAAATTTGATGAAGAATTATCAGAGCATATTCTATGCCCTGGATTGGAGGAAAGACAACGAAGCTCCTTCAACAGATTCGATGGTCAAATCAACTTAACTGAAGCTCTTGAATATTAATCGATATTTTCAGTTTTTAAGGAGTTGACCGTTAATAAAAAAATGAACTCAAACTTCAACGAACAAACGATTGCACACATCATTATGTTTTGCCCAAAGAGATTCTTTGAAGGAAGATATGAAGAATTACATAATTTGTCGAATCGAGTAAAGAAGTACCTATTTGATCTTGATATCAACCTTTAAGAAGTTTTAATATTAAAAAAAATTAATTCACACGAAATATATATATCACTCGAACCTATCATTTCATCAAAAAAAATATGGTATGAGATTTTTGGTGGTTTTGTGCTAGTTAGGCATAAAGTAGTTGAAAAATCTAAATTTAAAATGAGCTTCAGTGTTTTTAGACACTTTTAAGTTTGATAGGGTATACCAGAGAGATACTTAAAAACCCCCAAATTCACTAAAAAATTTCTACAATCTCAAAAGCTTATTCGAGAATTTTAAATTTAGGTTTTTTATCAATTACTTCAGGCCTAACTAACACAAAAACCATCAAAAAATCTCATGCCATATTTTTTTCGATAAAATGATAAAATCGGATGATGTGAATCCACAAAAACTTCAAAACTGAATGAAGTAGAGATAAATTATGAATCACCATCAACTCTCAAACTTCAATCACAATAGGTCTTCGAACCACGATGATGTATCCTCAAACCTAACCTATCAGCTTTTGAACAAAACCGAGGCAAGTCATCGAAGAAAAAGAATTATTTAAAGAATCTTCTTAACCATCTTCAACTCAGTTGAAATCAATATGTCAACTGGATCTGCTTTAACATACCAAACTTAAATACAATGCACTGATATTCAAAGAATCCCAAACATTGCATTCCATCAAGAGGGCAAACCATCACCTGTCTAATAAACTAACAGCACACACGAAAAGACATATAATAAAATTATACGATAAATATGTTTCGGGATGTCTCGCTTTTGCCATATACAATTCGAACTGTGCTACAACGTTCCCAAAACTCCTTCAAAACACACAAGCACACGCCATCCACATCTCACATAAGTGATGCAATTGTTATGTACCATAACTACATATTTTGTTCACATCATGCGTTTATTTGTAATAAGAGACGGCAGACACAAGCCTTCATACTCTTATGGTCTACCTATAAATACAATTTTCCATCTATCCATCTGATGAATTCTCTCCGTGCACTCTGTGATTCGGATGCCAATGCAGTTTTCACAATAATAATCGTACGACGACAACGAGTACAAGGTTAAATTTGTATACACAAGGAATTATGGAGTTTTTGATAATATGTTTCCGATATATTTAGGTGTATTTCGGATGGAGTAGAGTGCAATAAATGCATGTGTGTTTGTGGAAAATAATCCTGAACATACAAATTGTTGTGACGAGTTCGGTTTTAGTTGTTAAATGACAAATAAATTTATGTGTTAGAAGTTTTTGGTTTACAGCTCGTCGTCGTCGTCGTCTTCGTCATTTTCCTAGCTACACCTACTTCGTACCGTATTGAAATTGTGAAATTATCGATAATCTCCTTCGGTCGTAAATATTCCTGGAACAGAGTGGCATGGCAGGGAAAAGATAAAGACCGACAACCTCACACACAAACAAAAATAATAATAATAATAACGATGTTCAACCCTCGGTGGAATGATTCCATTTAAAATTGTAATTAATTTCACATGATATTACTGCTGAACGGCATACCTACCAGAACAAACACTTTTCTCGGTATCTTACGCCTGATTTCAATTCCATTTTACCTTTCTTCCTCCTACCTACGACGAAAAACGAAAGCGTTAACGCCGTACGGAGGAAAATCTTCTAAAGAAAACTTTGTCAAGAGTGATAGAAGACACACACACTTTATAAATTTTAATAATAATAATAAGAAGAAGAAGCGAACGACGCCGAAGAAACATGACAAATATCAAAAACTTTTCACCAACCAAACATTTCCTTCTTGTGTGTCTTCGTTCAGACTTAAAATCTACTGCGTGGTACCTATGTCGCCCCACTTCATCATCATCTATGGCAAAAATCTTTCATTTTAATACACAGGGAACAGAGTTATTATTATTTTATTTTAATATATAAACAACGCACAACACACTGATAACCCTTTTATTCATTACATTTTGTCTCCTGCATAAATCTATAATATACGGATGACGACAATAACGGGGCACACGAAGACGCTAAACCACCCCAATTTATTCATTTAGATTTACGTTTTCCGAAACAACAAATATATATCTCTCTCTTGGAAATACTTTTTCGGAAAAAAGTTAAGAAACACATTAAATCCACACCAGAAAGACATCGGGAGACGCACATGTGGAGGGAAAGGACATGACACAAAACATATTGGTTGGAGATATTTATACGAAAGTTCAATTTTTAACTGTTGATTTGCCCTTTTGTCGCATTTGTGGAAACATTGGGATGAAAATTGCTGTCTAGCGTTTGACATAAGGGACATTCTTGGTAAGCGTCGTTTCTTAGGTAAGTAAGTTCTATAATTAAAAGTCTCTTATTGGTACTAAGAAGGATAGTTTGAATTAAAAATTAAAAGATATTTGTCAATAGGAATGAAATTGTTAAAAATTAAAGAAAGTCTTGAAAATTTGATATTTTTGTCAAGCTAAATATAAAAGGTTTAAGTTTTTCAATATTAATTTTAATTTTAATTTTGAATTTAAATTTTATTTTAATTTTAAATTATTTATGGCATTCTCGGTAATAGGTAAAATAAATAATTAAAATTTTATTTATATAATTTTAATTTTAATTAAAAAAGAAATAATTTTTTTTTAAAAAAAAATTTAATTTATTTTTTATTTTTAATTTTCAATTTTTTTTTTTTTAAAAAAATTAATGGATTAATTTTAATTTTAATTTTAATTTTAATTTTAATTTTAATTTTAATTTTAATTTTAATTTTAATTTTAATTTTAATTTTAATTTTAATTTTAATTTTAATTTTAATTTTAATTTTAATTTTAATTTTAATTTTAATTTTAATTTTAATTTTAATTTTAATTTTAATTTTAATTTTAATTTTAATTTTAATTTTAATTTTAATTTTAATTTTAATTTTAATTTTAATTTTAATTTTAATTTTAATTTTAATTTTAATTTTAATTTTAATTTTAATTTTAATTTTAATTTTAATTTTAATTTTAATTTTAATTTTAATTTTAATTTTAATTTTAATTTTAATTTTAATTTTAATTTTAATTTTAATTTTAATTTTAATTTTAATTTTAATTTTAATTTTTAATATTATAATTTTAAAGTAAGAAAAAATTAAATTAAATGGCTATTGACTTAAGCTTAAGTGTAAGAATAAGTCAAAAATCAAATAGTTTTTAACTTTTTGAATATTTTTGAACAAATTTTAGAAAAAAATGTCCTTTTTAAAAAAATCATTTGACTTTTTTAACTCAAAGGTTATCAACTTGACTTATTTGAGCTGATTTTTCAGATTTTCTTAAATCAGATTTAAGTATACAAAATTTAAATATTTATGTTTATTTAACTAAAAAAAATCTGAATTTAGTTATGATTTCATAGAAAGAATTTTTAAACTAATTTTCATCAAATTTTAATATTTTTTAATCAAAATATTTCTCAAAAGCTAATTTTTCATTAAAACAAAATTTATTTAAATTTGTTTTCAAAATTTTAAACTTATCTTAATATATTTGCTTTTCTCTTTATCTTTTCCAGAAACAATTGCCAACTCACAAAACCACCAGTCGTCGTCACTCCATTGACACAATTTATCGCGAAAAATCAGAGACACACTTTCTAAATAATCTCAAGTCAAACACACGAACACATTCCTCCTAGACTAGATATTTCTTCGCACACACACACACTTTGCTTCATTTCAATCCATCGAACACAAAAACGACAAAAGAAGCACGCCGACGACGACGACGACGAAAAAAAGTGAAATACATGATTTTTATTCTATCTTCATCTCAATTCACAGCCATATGTTTAGTTAGATAATTCCCATATGAATCAATTGCTGTCGAATATTGCTTATTTCACAGTTGTTGTTGCTGATGTTGTTGTTGTTATGAACGAAGGAACGAACGAGATTGCACACGCCGACACACACACACACACACCGATTACACACAAAAGGGATGGATCTACATATGCGAGAAAAGAGACATGAAATTGTGCTTGCGAGTGAATGTTACAGCCAGCAAGAAAAAAAAAATAAGAAAGAAAAGAAAAACAGGCAAAAAAAAGGTTTATGGATTTTTCGTGTGAGTATTCTTTTTTTTTGCTTCCATTTTTATTATCATATAAATATTGCACACCGATCGTTTTCGACAGAGGAGAATTGGTTCAACTTTCACATGCTATTTTCGTACAGAAAAAAAAATTTTGAAGGACAAATTTTTTGTTGTTGTTTATTTGTCGTTTTTTCACCGAACACCGAAGAAAAGGAGTCAAGAGAAATACGTGACATGACCAAACACAAAAAAAAAATAGTCAAGAAGCCCTTGAAAAGGAAAAAATGTGTGGGAAGGTGATTAAATTCATAACTTCCTTCCGGCCATCAATTGAATTCGACGAAATCTTAACCGAACCGTTAATTATGCAATTTTCGGAGAATCATCGGGACACAATCTATCAATAAAATAGCTGAACGAACGAACACATTTTTGTCGGTACTCTCATTGTTGCTGATGTTATTGTACATTTGCCTGCCACTATATTTACTAAACACTTTTCCAACTGACATGCAAACAGACACACACACAGCAGTACAAACGGACATTTATGCCAAATGAATTTTCCCATGAACATCCTTTTGTGTGCGCTTCGTACTGTTATTATTATTACTACCAGTTTTTGACTCGTCTCTATAGTATTTTGAGATTCATATCACACAAAACGACGGATATGTAGAAACATCGTATGCGGGGTGTTAAATGTATACGGCACAAAAGCAACAACAATCTTGTCTGTGTCTATATTTTTTGTGATGTTAAATATTGTACATAGGTTCGTACACGAAGGATCCAAACGGAGAGAGAGAAAGAGCGAAAATGCCGAGTGGCAGGGTGGCAAATTTCACTTCTCATACCGTTAAATATATTATTTCATCCTCATAATGTCCTACATTTGCCATGAAGTCTGCGTTGTTGTAAATGTACCGATATCTACGTCGTCCTACACGTTGGAAAAGTTTCATCATTGATGATGGTGAACTTTTTAAGTACACATGCATGTGATATGGGAAATGTGATGTGGGTATAAACAAATGTTGTTCGTATGATTTTCTTTTTTTTTGTGAAATGCTTGTAAATACTCGGAATCTGAGGACGTCGAAGGAACACAGCAGCAGCAGGAAAATTAGGTAGGAAAGCTTTCTCCGAGCATTTCACGTCCAAAAAGTTGGTAAGTAGAATTTAACATATGGCAATAAAATATTCATTTCTAGTGCCTTCTATCCATCCTCTCCTTCTTCTCTTCACCACGTTCAATGTCTATATTCCATATGTGTCCTGTTTGCTATTTCGATATAGTTACACATATGAATATGAGTTGGCGTTACACTAACAACATGCAACGGAACGGACTTGTAGTTATAACAAGTTTAACAATAATAAATATACAAACATTTAGTTACCGATTCCGATATGTGTCCCGCGTAGACGACGACGACAACGACACGACACGAGGCACGAAGGTAGGTACGAAAAATTGCCAAAATGAGTCTCAGCATGATCCATATTATTTTATTAGGATGATATTTGTATCGTTGAGGGTCCAATATTTGATTTATTTATGATGAGAAACGGTTTGTTTGTTTTGAATTTTTAATGAATGGAAATGTGATGTTGTGATATCTATGGTAAAGTTCATGTTGTGTGATGTAAAGTGGAAAAGTCAATGAAGTAATGAATTGATATTATTTATGGGTTTTAATGGCGTTTAATTTGGAAAAGGTTACATCAGTATCAAAAACTTGTTTGTTTTAAGGACGTTTTTATTTATCCTTGAAGATTTTCTAAATAAAAGTTTTCATATGGATTGAATGTAAAAAAAAGTCACGTGGTTGCATGCGCGCCATTTGAATATTCGAAAATGGAACGAAGTTGAAAATGAAACAATTTTCGAAAACAAGTTTAAATGTGAAATGAATGAGATTTCCGTTAAAATATTATTTTTTTTACATTTCAGATTTCAAAAGGAAACAGTGGCAAAACCAGAATAGACAGTTCAGTATCTAGAAAATAATTTAGACATACAACTGGAAGTCGAAAGTTTTTAGAAATTTTGGAAGTATGCATCAAAACGAAAATGAAGTTTGGCTATTTCAATTAAAAACTGGTCAGAAATATATTTTGGAAATAACATTTTCTAAGATAAGACTTTGTTAATAGGTAATGGGCCCACAAAAGCAATAGAAGTCCATAAAGCAAATTGAGAATATCTGACTATTGTGAAAGATTAAGGAAAAAATGGAATCCAGATTAGCTAAAGCGAATAAGAATCTGTTAATAATCCTGTTCTCGTCCCTTGAGCTGTCATCGATCTATTATTGTACCGTTGTATGTAGCGTTATTGCCTACTCTAAATGTGACTTGTATCGTTTCGAATCCATTCAAAAGCAGTTTTTGTTGTTCTGCTTGCGTGATCTTGGGTGGCAGGACCTATTCAAACTGCCTCCATATGTGCACCATTTGAATCTTCTCAACATGACGACTATTGAGGACCGCTTCCGAATGAATTGCGCCACTTTCACTCATGACATACTGAGCTCCAACATTTTGTCGATCGTCATAAAAAATAAATTCTTTGAAAAGAATCACCAATATGTCCTTAGAAATCCGAGATCGCTTCAACGAACAACCACAACAAGAAAATGCCCCCATCCCGCGCTGCATTAGATTTTATAATGACTTTTCTAATGATATTGACTTTAACGCAAAAAACTTGATATTTTTGACTGAATAAAAGAAGTTTATTAGACGTATATTTAAAATAAAAATAAAATATATTTCGTATAAAAAAATGAAAGAATAATGATTAATATTGCATCATAGTCTGATAGATCGAAACGAAAATAGAAAAACATACAACACGATTAAAGACTTTTATAAATTTGTTAAATTTTGAAAATATGATGTAATGTATTGTAAAGAATCAATCTGCTTGAAAGTACTTGCCTTAAATCCACTTGGATAATCTTTCAATAACTCCAATAAAAAAATTGTTATTTCCGGTACATGAACAAAATTTAATATTTACTTACCAAATCAAAGGTTAACAGCCAATTTATGAAAATTTTCAAAAACTCAATCGTCAACTAGCGGAAATTCAAATTAAAACTCCATTAATTTGTATGTTCAAATATTTATTTTTATATATTCCAGGATATTTTAATCATCGCTAAAATACAGTGAATATTTTTGTCATGCTTCTCTTTTTTTATTAATTTAATTTGTTTGTAATCATATTTAGTTTTGTTTTTGTTTTTTTTTATTTCAATAACTTCTATCATTTAATACTCTGCAAGTAAGTTACAGACTGTTTCAACAAAGGATTTCTATTTAATTTATTTATTTACTTTTATAGCAAGTGTTTTTGTTTTTGTGGTTTTGAAAAATGATTTTTAAAACTTTTAATCCTATTTACTGTATTACTTGTTTATTATTTATAGCGAACTATTTCGAACTTTGGACAGAGGCAATTTTAATAATATCTCTCTGCGATGAATTTAAAAACACAGAAAATGTTTTGTTTTTTTTTTTGGAGGGGGAATAAAATCATCTTTTCCTATCCACTAATAAAATTTAATATTTTTTTGGCGATTATGGGATGTATGTGCAAAAAATAGTTTTTTGCTGTTTTATTTTTAAAAAGTCTTATAAAACTACACTTAGGTTTCTACACCAATATTTATAATAATAATAATAATAATAGAATTATGATGATTTGTAAAATTAATTAATAATATTTTTAAACAAATAAACATTAAAAAGTGTATTTTTCGGGGGAAATGTTGAAATTCGTTATAATCTCCAAAATTAAATTGCTTGTCACATTCACATTTATATAATTAAAATTAAAACAAAAATCGATGTTTATGAGTTATTTAGGTATATAATTTTCGTCCCATTTAAATATTTTTTATTAACTGGTGGATATTTAGTTTTTATTTATTTTAATAAAATAATATTATTTATTTTTAATCATTGTACGCTCCGTATACCGTTTCTTCTTCGATTTCAGGTTTCATTTAGTTTTATATTAAAACATAAATTGTGCGAATAATTTGTGTTCTTAGTTTTTTTTTGGAAGAGCTTTTGTCATGTTTAACAAAAAAACATATTGATGGCTGACTAGTTCCTTTATTTTTTTATGCTTATTAAATGCTAATGTGATGTTCAATATACCATCAAACAAGAAACAAAGTTTCAATAATATCAAAGTAAGCGTAAAAACGTATATTTAACTCTAAAGTGTGTATGGCACATTTTTAGTATTTATTTTATAATGGTGTGAGTGTTAAATGGGACGAAAAATAAAAATTCAAAAAGCACCAGAGATTCAGATTTTTCGTGGTTGTCATGAAGGAAAATCAAAATTTAAATATACAAAATATCAAGTGAAAAATTGTACACATCTAAATTGAGCTTGGTTTTCCTTTATATAATTTGTAATAATTTTTTGATGTTTTTTTGTATGAAATTCTAATTTTTTTTTAATTATTTAACGACTATCTTTCCATTTTTTGTTGTTTTCATGGTAATATATTTTTAATAATTTTTTTTTTATTAAAAATTGTGTGTGTTTAAGATATTTATTTATTTATATTGGTAATTAATTATTTTTTTTTTAGTTCTATCGGTAGAACAAAATCTACGTTTTTCATTTGTTGGTTCAATATAATATAAGAATAATATTTAATTATAATAATTGTAATAAAATATCCATTTTTATTTCATTCTCTCATAATTGAGATCCAATAACATATTTAATTTTATTATTTCGAAAAAGGAATATATCTAAAAGGAGAAATTGAATGATGAGAAATACGGGGGACTAAAAGCTAAATATTTTGATTTTCAGTATTTTGTGGCAATAAATGTTTAATTTAATAAAAAATCACAATTTTCAATTTTCCAAAAATATGACACGTGAATTAGTATTTTTTTTTATTAATTTTAAAAAAGTTCCTAATAATAGTCGGAAAAGTACGGAAAAATACTTTCATCAGTTTTTCTTTTCATATCTATATAAAATTCCAATTTGAGTCCACACTATAGCTAATAAAAAAGTTTCTTTTTTTGTTGTAAATATCTTTTCCTAATATATTTTTTTGTCAATATATATTCATAATATCTAAATTGTGTGTAAGTATTGAATCGTAGGTTCAGCGAAAGAAATATATTTAATGAAAAATGTTTGAAAATTTGTAATTTATGAACGAAAAATAGTTAAATTATCATAAATTTTGACATTTTTTTAAACAGAATCACTAAATTTATTAACAATTCTATAAATCAATGTCAAAATTAATAATAATTTTACTAAACTTCGTTCAAAAATTTTTTTTCCTCACATTTGACGTCAAATATATTTATTTCTCTGTTCCGTTCGCACTACAGAAGTTAGTATTAATAGTAGAGTTTATATAGAAAATAATAGACAGATCCATTTTCACTTTTATACTTTTTTTTTCATCATCATATATATATAATTAATATAAGAAACTTTCAACTACTATCCATTAAAATTGTTAACATTTTGTTTTGGTTATTTATTTTTTTTCGTATCTTTATTTACTTTATAATACGATTACTAAAGATTTATTGCGCGTATAAAAAGTTTTTTAAATATTGACAAAAATAGCGATAAATATTTTAATACCAATTAAGAGCTTTGGAAAAAAGTTTTGAAGCAGCGCAAACAGAAAAAACTTTAGAAAAAAGCGACTGCTTGAGCAATTTTTACTGTATTTATATTATTATTTGTTTACTAAATCTTAAATAAATTTCATGGATATTTCATCAATTTATAATTTTCTTGTACATTTTAAATGAGATTCATTTTTTCTGTGTAATAATAGCTGCCTGTTAACAAAAAAAAATCTTTAAAAGGAGAACGTTACACATATTTTTCTGTTTAATACAAATTTAACAACAAAAAAAAAGTTTTTGAGGAAATTCTATATGATGAGATTGAAGGAAATATACTAAGAGAGATGACTTACAAACTATAATATTCTTTATAATTAATAATTATATTCCTACATAAACTTTGGCAATTTGTCTCATTTTGTGAGTGTGTGAGTTATTTTCTTCTGATTTGTTGTTTTTTTAAAACCTAACCAACTAGTTTCTCTTTGTAACGTTTTCTTATCCTTAATTTCGTAACTGAAGTTGTTTAATATATAAAATAAATCCAACTTTTTCACTTAAATAGCTAACTAACGAGTTTTTGCGCGCACGTGGTTTCCTTTCTGCGTTTACGTTACATTTTACATTACTAACTTAAAATTAAATTCTTAAACTTATAATAGAGAAAATTATTCGAAGACCAAAAATTAAAGTTTGTTGAGTATGATGGAGAGAGAAACGTTCTTTTTTTGTCATGTTTTAACTCTGTTTTCTGTTTCTTTTTTTTTAGTAGGGAGCAAATCGGTTGAATCCACGATACATGGCGGCTCCGTAGGTAGGCACGGGGCCAATGCTTTGTCCCAAATAGGGATCCGCGTATTCGCGACCGAATCTAAAAATATAAAAAAAAATTAAAAAATATTTTTTTTTTATTAAATTTTAAAATAAACAAACCCTTGTGGAAGCGCCAATCCGGGCATGCCGGCGACAGCAGCAGTTCGTCCCGCTAATGCCGCTGCCGAGTATTGTCCTTGTTGCTGGTGCGCCGACAAGAGACCTTGATTTGTGGCAACTTGTAGGGCTTGCGCTTGTGCCGATTGGAGGGCTTGTGCTTGCGCCTGGGCCTGAGCTTGGGCTTGAGCCGCTTGCGCGTTTTGCAACGGTGTCTTCAACAGGGGATTGCCAGCGACCGATTGTTGTAACTGGGGAAGGAAATTTAATTTAAAAGGGATTTTTTTCAAGGGAAAAATTTCTTACGTTGTACAAACTCGGTTGAGCACTTGCTTGACTCACAGAGGCGTTAGCATCCTGTACTGGTTTCGCAGCTAAAGCAGCAGCCTGAATTTTTAAAGAAAAAAAAATAATTAATAATTTTTTTTTTTAAATTTAATTTTTAAATTTGATTCCATTTATTTTAAAATAATTTTTAAATTTAATTCCATTTATTTTAAAATAATTTTTTAATATAATTCAGTTCAATTTAAAATAATTTTAAAATTTAATTCAATTTAATTTTAAATAATTTTAAAATTTAATTAAATTTATTGCATTTAATTTAAAATAATTTTAAAATTTAATTGCATTTATTTTAGAATAATTTTTAAATTTAATTCAATTCGATTTAAAATAATTTTAAAATTTAATTCAATTTAATTTTAAATTGAAATTAAATTTAAATTTATATTGAAATAATTTTAAAATTTAATTCCATTTAATTAAGAATAATTTTAAAATTTAATTCCATTTAATTTAAAATAATTTTAAAATTTAATTCCATTTAATTAAGAATAATTTTAAAATTTAATTCCATTTAATTAAGAATAATTTTTAAATTTAATTCCATTTAATTAAGAATAATTTTAAAATTTAATTCCATTTAATTTAAAATAATTTTTAAATTTAATTCAGTTTAATTTAAAAAAATTAAAATTTAAATCAATTTAATTTAAAAAAAAATTAATTTAATTTATTTAAAAATTTTATTTTCTAATTAATTAAAAATAATAATTAAAAAAAAACACTTTGACCTACTAAAATACTCACTTGTAGTCTCATTGGATCAGAAGCCGCAGCTGCAGCCAAGAACGGATCATAATAGACACTGTCGGGAAAAATAAACAAAAAAATCATAAGTTTCATGTCTCCACAAAAATTTCGTTAAAAAATAATCTGATTCGACATTCAAGATTTATATTTTTTTTATAATAATAATAATTCGCTGCTTCTTGTTTGTTTTTTTTTTTTTGTTTCTTATTTTTTTTATTTAATGTTGTTTCGTTGTTTGTTTTAGTTTCCATTATAATTTTTTATTTGTTTGTATTATGAAAATATCACGAAAAAAATCAAAACTAAAAATTAAACCAAACAAACGAATAATGTGATAAGACATGCAACATCCACAGGGAGGAAATTTTTTTATTTTAAAATTTTTTCATAAGCAATGGAGACGCCTAGCTTTAATTTTTTAGTCTATTCTAGTTTTTATTCTATTTTATTCATGTTTCAAGTCAAGTCAAAAAAAATTATAACAAATTAAAACTTTTGCTTGCTTAACACAATTTCTCGAGTTAACACTTTTTTTTAAGAAATAAAAATTTTTATCAAGAGCTTTTTCATTCGATTTGCATGCGAATTTTTTTCTTGTTAGTTTTTTTATTATTTTTTTTATTTACAAAACTCCATAAATCCATCTAAACCTAAATTATTTAGAATAAATTCAATTGATTAGAAACAGAAAAAAAAACATTTTGTACAAGATTCCAGACAAATAACAGAACAAGAAAACAATGAAAGAACGAAGTAGAGCAGAAGAAGGGTCAATACAAGAAAAATTACAATCATTAATTAAGTTATGGCCAAAAAATCTAGTCATTTGTCTTTCCAAAAAGCATCATTTATATCCAAAAAGCAAACAAAACAAAAATAAAATGGGGATCAGGTGTGTTACTTAATGGCATCGCAAGCTTCTTCAAAAAAATATAAAAAGTTTACAGTCGTTGACGACGAGGTTTATCATCATAATATCTCTAAAAGTTAAGAGCGGTATGAATGTATTTAATGCAAAAAGTTATCACATCAGGCACGAAAGAAAAAGAACAATGACGTGGAAAAATTAAGAAGGAAAAACATACAAAAGCCTTTAGAAAAGCGAGAAAAGTGGAGGAAAAAGTATTAAAAAGATAGTTTTGAGCGCAGAAACGAAAAAAAAACAAAAAAAAATGGAGAGACGGGAAATAAATGGATTATTTATGAAGTCCATAAATGTTTTGTGTGCACAAGAAATGATGGCACGATGCTCGACGACGACGAGAGCAACTAATAATAATAATAATTCCTAACGAAGGAGAATTAGGAAATTGAGTTTGATGGTGTTGTAAGTCGCTAGGCTAGAGCAAAAGTCGGTCGATCGTGTGTGACGTTAATACGATGATGTTGCAAGTCAAGTCGAGTACCTAGCTGGCAATAAATATATTGAAAAGGCATTAAATTATAAGGAGAACGGGGAGAAAAATGAAGAGAAATGATAATAATGTACATTGATTGGCAATTAAGTCAAGAGGATTTTTCGGTATCGACGAGAAAAAGAGAAAAAGTGAGTTTTGAGATATTTCTTGTTCATTTCTTCGGTGCTGCTGACGAGTTAATATTTGATGGAATTCGATTTATTTTTGCTGTTCGTTAATTTAATGGATTGGTTTGTGACTGTATTTGAGAAATAAGACAATCTGTCGATTTTTTTTTTTTTTCATTAAATTAAGAACTTTTTTTATAAAAATCTGTAACTTTAAGTCCGTCAAAAAGTTTAGAATGAATTTAATTTAATTTTTTTTCCTAAAAAATTTCGAAAAAAAAAACTTGAATTAAGATTTTAATAAAAAAAAATGAAATAAAAATTAAAAATGAATTAAGTTAAAAAATTTGACTTAAGACTTAGATTTTAGAAAAAATTACTTAAGTTCAGCTTAATTCAAATTAATTAAAAATTTATTTTATTTTTTATTTATTTTTTTTTTAACTTTTATTTAATTAAATTATTTATTATTATTTATTTTTTTTATTTAATTTTTATTTTATTTAATAAAATTTAATTATTTTTTTTTATATATTTTTTTTTAAATTTTATCGAAAAGTCAAAAATTTATTAAATTTTAAAATAACTCATTCTTAATAATTTAAAAATGACTTAAATTTAACTTTAAGTTTAAAAAAAATAAAATTAAATTAATAATAAAAATTAATTAATTAATTTTAAAAAATACGATTAAAAAGTCAAAAAATTTGACTTATAAAAAAATTTAAATTTAAAATTTTAAAAAATTTTTTTCTAAAGTTTAAGATTAATTTTTTTAAGTCGTTAAAGTTCAAGTCGAATGTTTTTTCAGCCCAAAAAAATATTCAAAGTCTGTAAATTTCTCTAAACCTAAAAAAAAAATAAATTGAAAATCTGAAAAATTTTAGTTTACCCTAAAACCTCATTAAACGATCAAACAACCCATTGTGCATGTCAAATCGTGTAAAATTCATTCAAAAAGTATAAAACAGGAAAGTCACTTAACTTTTTAATCTCATTTTAATAATTTAATTAAATTAAAAAACAAAATAACTGCAAAACGTGAAAACTCTTCTCGTTAAGTGACTTTCCTTGCTAAAAATAACAACAAACAAAAAAAGTAATTTTAAAAGAAAAAATAGTTGTAATATAGTAAGGAAGAACAAGAGAAAAAAAAATAAAAAGAAAATGTAACAAAAAAACAACAAAAATACATTTACTTACGGTGTGTATCCATGCAATGCATTTGCAGCGTTTGCCGCTGCCGCCAAAGGTGCGGGCAAGCGAGCAAACGCGTTAGCTGGGAACGCGGGACGTGCAGTTCTCCCAGCTCTTTGTAAATTTTGCAAGATCGAGGTGTTTCCACGGAGTGTTGCAGCGGCAGCTGATTATTTTTTTATTTGTATTTTTATACATAGTTTTTTTTTTATACGATTACAGTCAAAAATTCACGTGCATGAATGAGTGAAAGGATAAAACGGCATGCGGTTAGTTTTTTTGTATATAATATATATATAATATATGTATAAATATTTATAAATAATTTCAATCCTTAAAATTAAATTTCTTTCATTAATTTCAAATAAAAAAAAACTTAAAAGTTCAATCATTAAAAGCATAAAACATACAGAAATGCAAAAAAAAGGAAATTTATAAAGGAAAAGTTAAACACAAAATTATAAACTTTTATTTTTGGAGAGCGATCACTAAAGGGGAAGTCTAGTTTTACAAAATTTTACATTACGAGCCCACATCCATGGCATATAATTTTTTATATTATGTTTATTATTATATTATACATACGAGCAAAAACTTATAAGCGCATCTAATTAGTTTTATTATTAAAATATATGTTTAAGAAAATGTATGTTTTAACAAAAGATGTTAACTTTGTATTAAATATTTATTATTAAGGTACTTTTTTCGCATCATATCGAATAATATTAACTCACAACCACTCGATATGGATCCGCACATGATCCGTAAAAAAACAATCAATTCTTCCATCTATCAAGTTTTCTATTTATATTAAGGATCAAAGGCTTATTGTGTCATCTCTCGCTCACATGAATATTAAAAATAAAATGTTGTGTCGGGATGAGGGTTGCCAGAAAATGTCTTCTTCAATCAATTGAGGGTTTTGGAATGAGGTATTTATTGAGAAATTTTTGAAATGAGATATTATTTTGTTCAATAAGCATTATTTGAAAAAAAATAAAAGTAGCCAATTTTATAAAGGCTAAAATAAAATTAAATTTTAAAAATTATTTTTTTTTTATTTTTGATTAAAAACTTTTGTTCGTTATTCGTTCGTTAATATTAAAAAAAATTTTTGATTGAAAAATAATAATTAAATAAAAAGAAATATTTTTGCTATTAATTATTTAATTTTTTTTAAAATAATTTTCCAATAGATTTTCAGCAGAAGAATTATTTAAAAATGAATTTTGATGAAATTTTTACTTAAAAATCAATATTTAAAAAAAATTAAAAATTTTCTTATTTATTTTATTTTATTTTATTTTATTTTTTTATTTATTTATGTTTTAAATATTTATTTTAATATTTTTTTAAATCTTAAAATAAATTTTTATTACAAAAAAAAAATTAAGAAATTTAAGAATGTCAGAGAAAAATTATTTTAAAAAATTATTTGTTTTTATTTTTTTTATATTTTTCTCTATTTTTTTAAGCACTTATTTATTGATATTTTTATACCTTTTCCCGTAACCTCAAATAAATTTCCTCTAAAACGAAGATTTTTTTCTTATCTCCTGGCAACCGTCATTTTCCGGCATTTCTCTTAGACACTAAATAACGTTCAATACCTCCGCCACACCATTCTAATCAAAGTCTGAATCAAACATTTTCCCATAAATTCCACCACAACGTTATCCGCTATCATAGAACACATTTGCAGAAATAAATAAACAAAAAAAAAATAATCATAAATATGTGGTTTTACAATAACAATTTTGAGTGGCATATCATGTAAAAAGCTTTGCTTTCCCTTTTTTGTACTTTGCGAGTTTCCAATAGCTGTCATATGCGGCTCACATTCAAACTCACAGGAACACATTTGAAATGTGCGATATGAAAATCTATATTTTCACACAGAAACGTCGTCGTTCGCATGCCAACAACAGAAAGAGCAGCAAAACCAATTTACTGTTGGAGGCGGAATGGCAGATGATTTACAGCAATAATAATATATCAATTTTATTTAATTTTTTTTTTCAGTGAAAAACGATTGGATTCCATTCCAGTCATTCTCATTTTTCGCAATTCGAGTCTAGTATTTCATATTTTTTTACCGCGTTTCGAAGAGAAAATGTGGTATTGAATTTTTTTAGGTCACGTGGTTCAGATCAATAAAAAATTTCTCAGGTCACGTGGTTTAATAATATTTCAAGTCATCGGGCTTAAAAATTTCTAAAATCACGTGGTTTAAGAAATTTTCAGGTCATGTGGGTTGATAAACTTTTAAGTCACGTGGTTTAAAGATATCTCAAGTCACGTGACTTAAAGATTTCTGAAGTCATCGAATTTGAAAATTTCTCAAATCACGTGGTTTGATTCATATGAATAATTCTAAGGTCACGTGGTTTAAGAAGTTCTAAGGTCACGTGGTTTAAGAAGTCCTTAGGTCACGTGGTTTAAAATTTCTCAAGGTATCGGGTTTGAAATTTTCTTAAGTCACGTGGTTTGAATCATTCGAATAATTCTAAGGTCACTCAGTTTAAGAAAATTTCAGGTCACGTGGTTTGAAAAACTTTTAAGTCACGTGGTTTAAGAAATTTTCAGGTCACGTGGTTTAAAATTTTTTTTAAGTCACGTGGTTTAAAGATTTCTCAAGTCACGTGGTTTCAAGATTTCTAAAGTCATCGGGTTTGAAAATTTCTCAAGTCACGTGGTTTTTAAAATTAATTGTTTGAAAAAATTTCAAGTCAGGTATTTTGAAAAATTCTCAGGTCACGTGGTTTGAAAAACTTTTAAGTCACGTGGTTTGAGTCTTTTCAAGATTTCTCAGAAAATGTGGTTTGAAGATTTCTCAGGTCACGTGAATTACAAACCTTTCAGGTCACGTGGTTAAAAAAATTATTGGTTTGATGTTTTGTTTGAAATTTTCTCAGGTCACGTGATCAAAATAATACATGAAACCACGTGGTTAAAACGATCTAATGGTGAAAAATTTGAAATGCGGTACCATCATGAGTTCTTCTCTGAACGACAACTTTTTTAAATTTTTTTTTTACAATATTTGGGATGAAAACAAATATTGATGCCCCAATTTTTTCCGAAAAATTTAAGGTGTAATGTCGCGACAACGTAAATAAACAAAAAAAAAAGTCGTCACACAATTTGATATTTTTCTAATAAATAGAGCGACATTGTATTACATTGTTTCACGTCCTTTTGTCGTCGTCGCTTCATCGTGGTGTGATACCATTTGTATTTTGCAAAACTATGAGCGAGATTCCCATTGTTTGAACACAATTGCAAATTGCATGTTGGTTGTGTTGCAATTTAAAAAGCGCCGCGCGCGATACATCGACTGACACAAGGTCTGACACGTTACTGCTGTTCGTTTGTTATGACAAGTGTGAGAAGGTAACACTACGCGAGCCACGATTTAAATAACAGGAGAAAATCCGTACGGCGCGAAAAATAGATAGACAGCGCGACAAGTAAACTGACATCATCCAAAGCACAAAAATTGGATATTTTTATCAAGATTTACCCTTTTTTCGTGCGCGCCGTGTTGGTTTAGTCGAAATTGAGTGCAGAAAAGGATGGTTTCTTCCCACCTGTAGATAGAGAAACCGCCGAAAAAAAATTGCCGCACTAACGAGAACACAAAGTAAATAAATGGCTTATTACGAGCAAAAAGCAACAGGACAGCTGTTGAGCACGAACGCTGTAAATATTTTTTTTTGCTCTCTTGCTAATGCACAGCACACGAGAAAGTCGAGTAATAAAGGACAAGAAGACGATGAAGCAACAGACGACGAACATTTTTACATGTTTTACGTGTCAAGCGTTGGCTCGGAAAAAAAAATTATTAGGTGTGACATTTTTCTTCGCAGGAAATTTTTTTTTGGTCTTTAGAGAAAAGATCGGGGTTGATAAGGGTTTGGAAGGTCGCGTTTTTTTTTTTTGATGGAAAATTGCGCATTATTTTAATTAATTGTTGATAAAAAAAAAAGTTAAGGTGATTGCAGAGATTTTTTTTTAAATTTTGTCTTCTTTTTCTTTTTGTTTAATTTAATTAATTTTTTTTTTTTGATCAAAAATTTTTATTTTTTTTTATAAAAAATCATTTTTTTCTTTTTTATTTTAAAACATTTTAAAAATTTAAACTTTTTTATTAAAAAATTTAAAAAATATATTTTATTTAATATTTATTCTCTAATTGTCTTAACTGAGAATCTTTGCATAATTTTATTCGTTTTCATTAAGAAAAAAAAATAAAATAAAATTCAAATAATTTTTTAAATAGAATTAATAAAGAAATTTCTTATTTTTAATATAAAAATTTAAAATTTAGAAAAAAATCTATTTAAAATTTTTTTTAGAAATTTTCCATCTTGTGAAGATTTTTATTTCAAAAATAAAACATTTATTAAATATTTAAATTTTGTTTTTATTTTATTTTTTTCCTTAATAAAAAAGAAAAAAATTATGTAAAGATTCTGAGTTAAGGCAATTAAAAAAATAAATATTTAGTAGGTAAAATATTTTTTTTTTTAATTTTTAATAAAAAAGTTTAAATTTTTTTTTATAATTTTAGTAAAAATTCAAACATCTTAAAATTTTTTTAATTTTTCATTATTTTTTTATTTATAAAAAATTAAAATATAAAAAAATATTTATTTTAGTTACCTTAACTGAAGATTTTTGCTTTAATTTAATTTTTTAAAAGAAAATAAATTATTATTTTTTTATAGAATTTATAAAAAAAATCATTTAATTTAATTCAGTTCCATTTAAAAATTTATATTGAAAAAAAATAAAATAAAAAAAATATTGTAGAAATTTTCAATCTTTCAAAGATTTTTAAAAAAAATTATTTAATAAAAAGTTTAAGGATTTTTATATAATTTTAGCAAAAATTCAAAATTTTATTTTTTTGAGATCTTTTAAATTATAATTTATTTTTTATAATTTAATTTTTTATTTCTTCTAATTTTTTTTATATTTTTCTTCATTTATCAATTTTTTAAAGATTTTTTTTAAAATTTCTGGAACAGAACTAATAAATTCCCATTCCCCCAACAATTTTTTTTTCTCAAACATCAATAAACCCATTATCAAACCGGAAAATCTAGCACATAAAACCTAATTTCTCCTCATTTCCTGCCACTGCCATTCATAAATTTACTAAATTTCATCATCATCACAAGTGCTCCCCACGCATTTCTTTGATTGATTTTCCGATCAAGATCACGACCACTCACAATCGGTTAATTGAATAAAACCTGACCGTAAAATCACCTTTAACGACATAATGAGCTCCGTTCCGTATTGAAACACTTAATTTCTCATTAGGTCTCGGTGGCGTTCACCTCAAGCAGCGCCGCCGCTGCAAACAAACAAATAACCCCAAAAAAGAAAAAAAATTGTCGGAAGTACAAAGAAAACATTTTCTCGTGCGCGACATCCATTCATGACTCGAACCGAGGCGATAACAAACACTTGATAAGTAGCAATATGGTATTTTTTTGCCTTTTTTTCCTTTCCTGCCATAATCGTTAAATTACACTCTCATTGGTTAATGGTTGCTCATGTCGGCTTGTTTTGTTTAGTGTTGTAATAATAAATGACTGGGGGTTCCTTCATTTACACTAAATACCTCCGTCGTCGCATTCCTCGGCACGGTTAACTCAATATTTGACACATAAACGTTTATTATTACATTATTAGTGAAACATGCTCCGGTTCAATTATTATTATGATTTTTTTTTTGCTTTTGTCTGATATTATTAGCAACAGGCTTCTTATAATGATTAAGGACATTCACATTCGGCGACATGCATATTAGTTTTTTTTTTTTTGGTATTTACACCGAAAATCAAGGAAGAAGGAAACAAAATAAAAATTTCATTCCAAATAAATAACGAAACGAACACAAAAAGAAAAAGTTAGAAACAAATCTATGTCAAGAGCGATTTGTCGTTGTGGTAATTTTTGTGGTGATCGTGTGATGTGTTAAGTTTTTTTTAATTTTTTTTTAAGAAGCGGACAAGCAAATTATTATTATTACTTCATTAATTAATTTTTTAAAAATTTTTTTCCGTTAGTTTTGAAGAAGAAGAATTAGAGAAGAAATACCTTCGTCTTTGAACGGCAGCTGCATTGGCAGCTCGTTGCGCCAAAAGATATGATGTTGTGGTCGAATTTGTCGCTAATTGTGACACAGAATTGCACTGTGACGAAGGCACTAGTTGGGCAGCGGCAGCAGCCGCCGCAGCATTAGCAGCAATTGGATTATATCCAACAGTTGTACCTGTCGCATTACTACCAACTGTATTGCCAGCTAGCCATGCTGTCGTGGGCCATGTGGTAAGTGGTAAACGATATCCTGATGTGCGATAGAATAACAATTTTTTTTTTGCATATAATAATAATAAACTTGATTTATGGCGGTTTTTGTCTGTTGTTAATATTTTTTGTTGTGAAAATAATGTGATAAGAGGGAGAGAGAAAAAAGAGTAGAGACGAAGTTTCCTTCCACACTTTGCGTGTTTTTCAATTTTTTTTTTATATCGTTCAGTTTAGACATGTACTGGAGTAGCGGTTTTTCACACAAACACACACTTATTGACCTTTGTTACCCTTTTTTAAAAAACGTTACTTTGAACCGTCGTGCTTCGTTGGGCATTCTCATGCGACTTTTTTTTTGACACGAGCTGAAGAAAGGGATTGAACAAGCGGGAATTTTTTGACATTTTTGGAAAAAAATAATGAGATTTAACATTTTTTTAGGTGTAAAAAATTGAATTTTCATTGTAAATCCTTTAAATTTAATAAAATAAAAAAAATATATTAAAAGATAGTAAATATATTTAAAGAGAAAGTAAATTTTGGATAAATGTCAAAATTGACAGCTAAGTGTCAACTTTAATTTTTTTTTTTATTTTTTTCGTGAGACAAAAAATCACAAAGGTTAAAAAATTAATTCTCAGTTAGCAACTATGAAGTTTTTCGTAAAATTATTTGAAAATTATTGAAAACAATTAATTGGTTAAAAGTTTTGACAGCTGTCAAATTTGACATTTCAAAGAAATTGATCGCTTTTTCCAATTTTATTCGATTCTTAAAAATATTTTGACATTTTAAATTTAAATATCAATTAATCAAAGATCATTAATTTTTTTTTGACAAAAAAATAAACACTAAACAATGACAGCTGTCACTTAATTCACGTTTGTTGAAAAATTTGGCATTAATTTTTATTTTAGCGGGATTTTTACGACTTTTTTTAAATTATATTTACAGAACTTATGACCAAAAAATTTAAATTATATCAAAAAAGTAAATTTGAAAATGTGATTGACAGCTGTCAAAATTGACGTTTGATCAAAATTAGTTAAAAATTTCTCTATATTTAATTTTTTTTCTTATTATTTTAATTTATTTTATTATTTATTCATTCTGATAAAAAAAAACTCTGACAACTCAAATAATTTTTTTTTAATTTTTTGACAGAGACGTCAAAAGTTTAAAAAATATGATATTGACAACTGTCAACTAATTGACGTTTATTTAAAAAAAATCTTCAATTTTTTGTTATCATAACTGAATTTTAATGAAATTTGAAAAAAAAAATATCTATCTTCTGATTTTTGTGAAAAAAATATTCGTACAGTAAATCAAAAACGTCAACAATGATAATTTTTATATGATTGACATCTGTCAATTTAGACATTTAATTGAATGAAATATGATCTTAATTCAATAAATCTTATAACAATCTTAAAAAATCATCAATTTTCGTTAAAATTCTCAAATACATTTGAAAATAACTTGTTCACATGTCAAAAAAAAATCCTTGTTCGATCCCTTCCTTCCAAGTATCCATAAAAGGAAACATTTTCAAGTAACAACATTATTATTGTTATTATTAGCCTGCATTCTCATAAAAAGGGCAGTAAAACAAATAAGAACGTTTTTTCGCCAAATAAATTTTCAAACACAGTTAAAATAAAAAAAAAGAATAGAAATTTCACAATTCAACAAAAGTAGATTGGGTCATGCCTCCCAATTTTTTTCCTTATTTTTTTTGACACATTATTATAAAAAAACCTACACTAAAAAAAAAGAAATCTACATAAAAACACATGTATTTTCCGTTATCGTCGACATTTTATTTTATTACAGGCTCGAACAGACAACACACGACTCACTCACTCACTCTACAATGAGATATAAAAATTTACAAGTAAAATTATTCGTTCAGCGCTGCCGACACACACACATTTATAGGTAATATGCAACAGAGGAAAAAAAACAAAAAAAAATATCATGACAGGCTTGTACATATATGCAGATGATAATGTACTACAATATATGTAGCTGCTAGCAACTTTTTTGCTTAACACACACAAAAAAATGAAAAATATATTTGAGTTGAAAAAAAATGCAAAAGTGGCCAAAGCGGTGTCGTGTCGTCGTCATCCTCGTTCTCGTTTGCCCAGTGAAAGGATAGGGAAATTTTTTAAGGCTTTTAATTTTTAAAAATAAAAGCTTTCCAAAAATTAATTTCAAAATATTTATTTTTTTTTTTTTTTTTATATTTTTTTTAATTATTTTTTTAAATTAAAAATTTATTCATTAATTGAATTTTTTTATTATTTTTAAAAAATAAATAAAAATCATAAAAAATAATTTCCCGAATTTTCAATTTTTTTGAGAAAATAAAAAATATTTTAAATTAAAATTTATTTTATTTAAATTTTTTATTTTTTTTTTTTTTTTTTTAAATTTTATTTTTATTTTATTTTTTTTTAATTATTAAAAATTTTAAAAATTCGAAAAATAAAAAAAAATGAATAAAATTTCAAAACCTTAAAAAAATATTTTTTCTCGCCACTGGGTGAAATGGCACAGGATCAGCGAGATAAACCCACATACATGGATAACGATAAAAATTATTACAAAAGTGGGAAATTGTCAACCCTAACAACCCCGCTAGAAGACACAAACTTTGCAAAACTCGCGCGCGCAAATCGAATGAACCAATTTATCATATGCCAGCAACAACAACAACATTTTTCAAATCAAATCCGCGTTGTCGTTGTCATTTGTAAGGGATTTCGCCCATTTTATGTTATTTCGTGTATTCACCTTAAACCAACAACAAATCGAGTTCAGCGCAATCAAATACACTCGAAAAAAAATTGGAAATTTACAACAAAAATAATTGTTTGGATAAATTTTATGATGAAAATCACAATTGTTGCGCTATTACTCTGCACACGATGAATGGCACAAAAAACAATCTAACATGTTTATTTAGCAGTTTATATTGAAAAACAAGAGAAACAGAGAGATGGAGCATAATACAAAAAAAAATCGCGTTGGACAAGTGGGTGGATTTAATGAAATGGCGAAAAAAAAACTCCCGAGTTAAATGAGTGGATTATGCGAATGACTCGCGAAAAGGCAATGTGTGCGAAACAGAAGTGTGAGCAGAAAAAAAGGATTTTTTTCATTATTTGCGGTAAGATCATAAAGCCTTTAAGCCATGTTTTTCAATTAGGGACCAGGCAAGGACAGTAAAAATTGTCAAAAGCATTTTTCGAAGGTTTTTGTGTAAAATCACGAACCGATAAAATCGCTTTTTCAGTAAGACTTTAGATTAGAAGATCAATATTTTTTTAGAATGAAACGTAAATCACGTAAAAGTCGATGGGAAATAATAAAAAATTGTCTGTAAACAATGTTAAAAATTACATCGAATCCCTATCAGCAGCTGAAAAATTGACAATATTGAAAAAGAGGACAAGAAAATATGATCAAAATTAATTTTTTAAGGTAATAAATGTGGGTATGAAAAATTAACCAGGCGACTCCATCGAATGATTTTTGGAGATAAAAGCTCAATATTTAAATTAATTTCAAGTTTAAAATTTAATTTAATTTTAAATTTTATTTTATTTTAAATTTAATTTAATTTTAAATAATTTTTTTTAATAAAATAATTTTAGGCATTTTTCCAGAATAAATATTTTTAATATCAATTTTATCAAATTTAATTTTATTTAAATTCAAAAATTTTTTTTAAATAATTTTAAATTTAATTTAATTTTAACTATTTTTTTAAGATTTTTTCAAACCAGAATAAAATTTTTTAATATTAATTTTATTTAATTTAAATTTAATTTTTTAAAAAAATTTAAATTAAATTTAATTTTATTTATTTAAATTTTTTATTAAAAAAAAAACAATTAAAATTTTTTTATGATATTAAAAAAATATTTTATAAAGATGAACGTAAATTTATTAAATTAATTTTAATTCAAAAAAAATCAGAAAATTTTTAATTTAATAAATTTACGTTTATCTACTTAAAATATTTTTTTCTACTGAAAATATCAAAAAAATAATTTTATTAATAATTTTTTTTCATAAAAAAATAAAGAAGTTGAATTTAAATTAAATTATATTTATTTGATAAAATTGATATTAAAAATATTTATTCTGGAAAAATGCCTAAAAATTAATTTAAAAAAAATATTCAGTATTTTTTTTATTAATTTTTATTTTACTTATCAAGACAAGTAACCTTCCTCAAAGTCAAGGATTCAGAAAATTAAACAAAATTTTACATTTCAGACGAATTCGAGATAAATGATAAAAAGAGGTATGAAGATAACAATTTTATCGCCTTTGGATAAATTAAAATATTATAAGATACCTTAAAAAAATTAAACTTTCGACATCTGACTCCCCAAATTCTGGCATGTACCAGACAGATCCTTAAAACTTTCTCAATTTCCTCAGAAAAAAATGTTCAACAGAATTTCCCTTTTTTCATAATTTAATTAAATACAACTCCCAAAAAGAACGAAAAAGTTGGAAAACAGGATCATGATATGATAATGTAAAATCCTCTCGAATCCACGTTTCATCATATATTGCAAATTCTGACAGGCACACACAAAAAAAAGCGGAACAGGAGAGAATATATGAGACTCATTCCAGGTGAAAAGGAATATCATTAAAATATAAAATTTCATCGACGAGGATGACGATGACGACGACGACACGTTGGTACGTTGGCGGTGCTTGTAACCTCATTTAAATTTCATCTGCGCATGGTGGATGTCATTATCAGAATATTATTAGCACCGCGCGCGCTTTTCACGTTGATAGCGAATAATAAATTAGGAATAAATTAGCAACTATTTGGGTTTTTCGGTATAATTAAAATCGTTTGATTTTGGGGTCGACGAGAACATCATCGTTGCTATAGTATCGCTTAAAAAAGAGCTAAAACTAAAATACAAAAGCTTTTTATGAGGCAAATTTTTTTGAGCGTGCAACCAACAAAAATTATAATAATAAAAAAGTTCAAATCAACCGCAGGCAATTTCCCGAAAAATTTTTCATGTTAATGTTCAACTACAGATCATTTATTAATAATATTATTTAAATTCAAAAAGTAAAAATTATATTCAAAGGAAGGAGAGAGAAAATTTTTACATAAAAACTCATCAATTCAATATACATTCAATTATTATTATATTTAGAAGAGGCAACACAAAAATATGTTTACACAAAAGTTTTCAACTTTTTTTTTTAAATAATTCTTCATCAAACATTTTCGAATAAATATATATTTTACAAAATTTTCCAATCTATGGCTTTACGATTTTTTTTTTGTTTAAATTTTGTTCGAGTGTAGCATATCATCATCATCAACATGCAAATATTTGTATTTATTTTGTAAAAACAATGTAAAAATAATGGATGAGAGTTTAGAAAGAAAGCAGCTATTAACTTTTTTCTTTTTGTTTATTTATTATGATTAAAAGGTACAAAAAAAAAATGAAAACAAGATATTGGAAATCATGAGAAAGAGAGAGAAAAACGTAAAAAAATAAATACTGGGAGTGCAAACAAGGGCGGGTTACTTCGGACAATATTATATATGAACTGTTGTTGTTGTTGCAAAAGAAAAAAAATAAATAAATAAGAAAAAAAAATAAGTCACGAGAAAAATGATTCAAGGGACGAAGAACATGAACAGAAACATCCAACACATGTTTTTGTGCTCTTCAAATTATATTTAACGAAAAAAAAAATAATAATAATATTTTTTCCATTTTCTGGATGTTTTTTCTTCATCAGTGATGGGGCACGTTTGTGCATGGCGGTAATGGTTTTTCGCTGTTTTTGCTACTGCTTTTTTTATAATTAAAATTTGTTTGAGAAGCCGCACGAGAACAAGCGAGAGATGAGATGTTTTGATTAGAAAGTGACTGTGAAAGGTTTCCCTCCCTGTGAAAGTTAAATGGAACGATTTTTTTTTCTTCTTGTCGCCATGCAGCCAATTGGAAAGTTTGTTGACATTTTGTGTGAAATGGGATTTTTTCTTGCTGAATTTACTGATAAAAGAAGGTAATTTGCTAATATTTTAACTCCATAAAAAAATGTAAGGAAATGGGGCAAAATTTTTATGATGTTTGAAGATATTTATTTTTTATTCATAAAAAAATTTTTTTAAGGTAGGAAAATTTTAATCTAACAATTTAAATTGTTTTAAAAAGCAAATTTTCTTCGAGTAATTTTTTTTACATTTTTTTTTTTCATCAGATTTTTTTACATTAAATTGTCAAAAAATGTCATGAAGCTAAACAATACATGACAGTTCATGTCAAAAAAAAAAATTGTCACATTATTTGACTGAAAAAAAATTATTACTTGAACTTGAAAATTTTCAATAAAAAAAAAAATATTTTTTTACTGAAAAAAATTAAAAAAAAAATAAATTATTTATTTTAATTTGAAAGTTTTTAGTTTCAGATACAAATAAAAATAATTTTTTAATTTAAAATAAATTAAAAAAATAAAATTTAATACTAAAACTGAAAATTTTCAAATAAAATAAAATATTTTAAATTTTTTTACTGAAAATAAATTTTAAAAATTATTTTTTTTTTTAACTTGAAAAAATTAATAACAAAAATTTTTTTTTTTTTGAAATTTTTATCAAAAAAAAAATAAATAAAAAAATTTAAATTATAAAATATTTTTTTTATATCAAAAAAAAAATTTTTAATATTTTTAAAAATCAATTAAAAAATTTAAAAAATATTTTTTATTTTTTAACTAAAAATAATAAATTAAAAAATTATTAAAAATTATTTTTTATTATTAAAAAAATTAAATTAGAAAAAAATAATTTAGTAAAACTTGAAAATTTTACAAATACAAAAAATATTTTCAATTTTTTAATTAAAGAAAAATATTTTTTAATTAATTTTACTTAAACTTGAAAATTTTCAAACACATAAAAAAATAATTTTAATTTTATTCAAAACATAAATCCCCCTAGTAACAACATAACTTTAAAATCCACTTAAAACCCTCTCATAGTCCGCGATAATCGGCTTAGTCACTTAGCTACATCTGATATCAAACAAAAAAACATTCAAACGTAACTAATCTCTCATTTTTATTATTTTTTATAAAAAAAAACATTTTTTGACAATTTTTCCGGATTATTATCTAATTTCTTTTTCATGACCATGCGTTGGTTTATGTTACACAAACTTTTCCCCAGTAATCTGACACCCACCCGAGAAAAAAAAAACAACCAGAAAGTAATGAAAAAAATAAGAAGAAAAAGAGAAACAGGCAAAAAAAGAATTAAAACGGAAAATTATTATTATTATCATAATCATCTTGTTTTCTTTTTATTTTATACAACATACATATAGTATAATGTTATATGTTTTGTACTTGTAACGCCATATCATTTTATTTTATTTTTTATTTATTAATTTAAATTCATTCTCACACTACTCTACATCAAAACACCCAAACAAACAAACATGTGCAAAATAATATATATATATTTTTTTGTATGTTCTTGCTCCGTTTTTTTACGCTTTTTTGTATTTATTACAATATATGTATAAATAGTATATAAATTTATAAATAAACAACAACAACACGGGAAACGTTGTTATTTTTTTATTAACGGTTTTTCTTTTATATTTATATTTTTTTTTTGTGTCTAAACATTATTTTCCGGTGAATAATAAATAAATGTGTGTAAAAACATCATCTCACAATTACAGAGAGAGAGAAAGACAGAGTAACAAAGTTAGAGTAATGCATTTTGTAATAATAAAAATATTTTAAAATATTTTTTTTTCTTCGTTTTTGTTTTTTTTTTTGTTTTTTTTTTATGAATGAAAAAACAAAGAAAATTATTAAAATAAAAGTTAAAATCATAACGATAATAATGAAAGAAATCTTATATATTTAAATAAATATTTAAACAAAAAATGATAATAATAAAAAAATGTGGGGAGATTCTTACCTTCGGGTGGCCATTGAACACAAACTGCAAAGAAGAAAAAGAAGAAAAATATTAGATAAGATTATAAACATATTTTTTTGTCGTCTTTAGTATAATAATATATTATATTAATTTTTTTCATGTATTTTTTTGTGTTGCTACGAAACAACTATGGCTACCATCAGCGTGCCATGCTAAAAAAAACGAAAGATGCAACAACAAATATTAAACTTTCGGACGACATGATCCGATAATATTTATTAAATCCATCTACCTAATCTAATAACACCTAATAAATGTTTTTTTTTCTTGTTCTTGCCATTTTTTTTTGGAAATATTAGAAACTCGAATTATAAGAATGACAAAGGCACACTCTGTTGAACACCGAATTTCGTGTTTGTTGTCGATTGGCAAAGCATTGAAGCGATTCATGCGAACATTTATTGATAAGAAACGTGTGTGTGTGTGTGGCTGTGTGTGGGTTAAGGACAACACAATGCTGCTGTTACAAGTAAAGTAGGCATGAAATCACATAACAAAGCAAGTGAGTAATTACAATTTAGTCCTCGAGCGTGGTTGTTTCGAGATTTGTTCAAAGGAATTGGCCGGTTTATGGGTTTGGATCGAGCCGCAAGAGGTTTGTGTAATTAGGGTTTCGTGGAAAGGTTGGTAGAGATATTTGAAGTTGCTTGAAGTGGTTTGAAAATTTCATTTAAATGATTTTATTTGATTTGAAATGTCATTTTTAATTGATTTTTTTGACAAAATTATTTAAAAAAAATAAAAATTATTTTTTTTATATAAAAAATTAAAAAAAATAAATAAAATACTAAAAAATTGTATTCGTCCATAAAAATCTAATTAAAAATAGATTTTTTATTGAAAATTTTTAAAAATTACATTTAAAAAGATTTCAAGTAAATTGAATTAATTTTTAAATTACGAGAAATTTTCAGAAAAAACACTTGAAAATCTGAAAAGATTTTAAGAAAAATTTTAAAAAATTAAAATAACTCAAAATTTTATTTCAAATCGATTTTTTTTACAAAAAAATTTAATAAATGGACAAAAATTGCAATATTTCTTTATCAACCTTAAATAATATTTAAAAAATTATTTAGAAAATTTAAAAAAAAATTTAAATAAATAATAAAAATTAAATTATAAATTATTATAATTATAAATTATTTTTATTATTTTATTTTTTTTTTTATTTTTATTTTTTTATTATTTTTATAAATTTTTATTATTTTAATTTTATTTTTTATAATTTTTAATTATTTTAAAATAAATTTTAAAAATTATTTAAAGTCCATAAAGCTCAATTATATCTGACCTAAAATCAACTTTTTTTAAAAATAATGTTAAAAAATGGCACAAAAATTACATTTTAAGAGCTTCTTAATGAATTAATTTAAGGAAAAATAAAAAAAAATAAATAAATTCAAATTGGTCTTATTTTTTTTACAAAAATTAGCTAAAAAAATATAAAAACGTCGTTTGAGCTCTGAATAATGAAAATCCTATTGAAAATTTTATTGAAATTTTCATTTAATGACTTTCATTCTCTTCAGAAAAATCTCCTTCCAACCACTTTTTCCATCCACAAACCCACAAAAATAATCTCCACACCACAAACCGTCACCCAAAAGTCATCATCAGCTCGTCTCACAACCACCATAAATATTTAAAGAAACTAAAATCTCCTAACTGTATCCCAAAACGTGGTCAACTCTTGATTATCTGATCATTTATTTAACTCCTTTCTGCCATGTGGATGTGACACAAAATTCAATAAAAATCCTTAAAAAAAAAGTTTCTTTATCGCACAACTTGCAAAAAGTTTTCATGTGCAGAATGTTCTCCGCTTCTTTTGATGTGACAAAAACACGTTTCTCCACTTTGTCGACAAAAACGTGTGTCAAATTTCAAAGATTTTTGAGCAACATTCCATCCTTCTTTCGTTCATCGTTTCAAATAACGTCAAAGGATATGGAAAATTATTCAAAGTATGGGAAAATGGAGACATTTTTGCCGTTTCAAAGAGAATTCCTAAGCGCATCACACCTCTCCGATCATTTTGCGGGGATAATCAATATAATCATTAAATTACAATCCTATCATTATGTAATTATCGGAAATTGTATGACAACCCTATCATAAAATAATAATTATTACATTGTACAACACCGAGTGTAACATAATAATAATAGTGACAATAAATCTGGCATATTTTCTGTTCTTTTGTGTGTCAGTCACTCACTCACTCACTTGGTAGTGCTTGGAAATTAATGTAAAAAGTTTAAGTGTGTCTCCTTTCGAGGTAAGTCGAGCATTTTACAACAAAGTTTCTCATTATTATTAACGATTGTTGTTTAAGTATTGTAATGGAATGTAATGTGGAGCAACAAAACAACACACAAAAAAGCGACTTGCAAGGTAAAAGCAAGACATGTGTTCTCTCTCCTGCTTCTTGTGTGTGTCGCTCGCGTGGTAAATGACACGGAACTCGTACAATCAGGTAAATTTTTGATTACTTTTAAATGAATGCCGCCTTCGGTTATGCCGCACGTATAAAATTTTTGTAAAAGGAAATTAAACAAAAGATGTTTTTTTCTTGTTCGGCTGCTTTTTGCGGAAAAACTCACATACACACACTCATTGGTAGGTACACACGAAAAAGTACAAAGGAATATTATGACGAGAGATAAGACGATAAGGGAAGGTTTTATTTCCCTTTCCCCTTGTTGGATGGTTGCCATCCGAAAAAAAAAACTAAAATAAAAAAAGGAAGAAACAATTTTCTATCTTGTTTTTAAGGATTTTTTAATTTAAATTGACTTGAGCGCATTTTTTAAAAAATTAAATGGTGAGTTAAAAAAAAATATATTTTAAAATTTTTAATTTGCTAATTTTTTATTTCAATTAATATTTACAAATAATTATTAAATTAATTAAAAATTTTTAAATTAATTTAAATTAATTTTTTAATTAATTTTTAAATTAATTATTTAAATTAAATAAAATTTAAATTAAAAAAAAAAAAATAAGATTTAGGTATGTCAAAATTTTTAAATTATTTTAATTTATTTATTTTTTTTTAAATAAATTTTATTTTTTTTATTAAATTTAAAAAAAAATAATTTTAATGAGAAAAATATATTTTTATTTTTTTAAAGAAATATTAAAATTATTATTTTCTAAATATTATGGATTTTTTAAAAATATTTCTGTAAGGGACGATGGCTTTATAAATGAAACTTGGTTTTTCAAAATTAATATTTATAATATTTATTGAAACTGATTTTTATTGATGTCATCAGTTTCGTTCGCGATCATGGAACAACTGAAGAAATTATTTGTTTTTCGCAATGATAATTGTAACTAAAAAGGTTAAGTACTATGACCATCCAAAGAAGTCGTTTAACACGTGTTGGCTGGCCGTTACATTTATTTGAAAATAATTTTTAAAAAATTAATTTTTCAAGTTTTTTTAATTTTTTTTTATAAATTAAAAATTTATAAGAACATGACGAAGATTTTAAAAATTTTAAGAACATTAATTTAATAAAATTTAATTGAAAAATAATTTTTAATAATTAATTTTAAATATTTTTTTTTAAGATTAAATAAAAATTAATTAAATTTCAAATAAATTAAAATTTAATTAATAATTAACAAATATTTTTTAATTTAATTAATATTTTTATTTTTATTTATTATTTTTTTTTTATTTTTTTTTTTAATTTTTTTTTTTTTTTTTTTTTTTTTTTTTTTTAATATACAGACAGACAAATTCCAGTCAAAAGAGCACTTTTCCATCGAAATTCTCTTTTAAAAAAAGATATTTTATCATCTCTCGTCACATTTTTCCACAATTCTCCTACAATTTTCGCAAGAAAAACAAATAAAACATAATTTCACTACAGCCCAAACGGCAACGCACCGCACCGCACACTTTTACTTGATTACCGCTCATTGTTCATCATCATTGCCTTTGTTTAGCGCAAAGTTTTACGAAAGTTTTTTGATAAAAATAACCAACCGGCTTATATTTATTCCAGGCCATTGTTTGACGGCGCGCGTACTATTAGCAGCAGACCTTTTGTAACACAAAAAAAAAGAAGAAAAGTATTTACACAGAGAAAAAAAAGAAAGTAAAGTATCACAGTAACCAGAATTTAATCGATTTTTTATTACAAGAAGCACCTGCTGCTTGTGTCTTCTTGTCGTTGTTAGCAAAAGTTAGTCGTATGTCGGGCACACTAATAGGGGATGAAAACACCAGGCACGCGCATTATTCCTTTATGTTTATGACTTTTAAATGGCAGTTTATCGAAAATGTGTGGGTTGAATTGATGACTTTTTGCGAGCAGCAAAGAATGGAAGATCATCGCTTGGAAAATGGGGACATTATGGGAGAAAGTTTGGTTTTCATTTGCCATTAAGGTGACATGTGAGCAATATGTTGTCGAATGATAACAATAGAAGGAATTTATCCTTCATCTACGGAATGGTCTTTCAGGCTTAGCGAACAATGTGTGACGTTGAAATTGGACATTTTTCATTTAAAAAAAAGGGTAAAATTCGATCAGATTTCGTTTAAATGATAAATCTCAAGCAGAAATTGATCATTTTTTGATTTAAAAATTTTTTTTAACATTTTTAAATTTATTAAAAAATTAATTTAAATAATGAATTAATTAATTAATTAAAATTTTAAAAATTAAAAAAAAATTATTACAATTTTAAATTTTAAAAATTAAAAAAAATTTATTAAAATTTTATTAATTCATTAATTAATTAATTTAAATTAATTTTTTTTTAATTTAATTTTTTTTAATTATTAAAAGTCAAATTTATTTAAATTAAATTTTTTTCTTTTAAATTTATTTCATTTTAAATATATTTAATGTCCAATTAAAATAAATAATTATTTCTGGTGATTAGCAAAAATATTTTTTGTGTCGAAAATTACAAGTCATCTAAATTAAAAACCAATTTAAACAATTAAAAAGTTCCCTATTGATAATAAATTTAATTATTTTTCTATTAAATTCCATCTTTTAAGATGATATTCACTTTTTAAGACCCAATTTCACATTTTTTATCACAAATTCCTTTATTTTTCTCTTAATTGTGTTAAAAATATTGCACTTGTATCACAGATTTTGTTCATTTTGTTGAATAATACTGCTCCTTTGTAAAAATTGAATTATTTTGAATGTTGGTCTCAGTTGATTTGAATTAAATTTATCTTAATTAATCCAAAAATATTTAATTTTTAAAAATTTTCAATAAATTTACTCTTGACAAAGGTAAATTTATTTGTCAAAAAATTAAAAAAAAATAAATTATCAAAAATTTCTCTCTTTTTTGTACCCAAAATGTTATAAAAGCCATAAATCATCATAACATCAAAAGCAAGTGGCCATTATTTTCAGTCCCCACAATGCACAAAAAAACTAACTTCCGTAACTTTTAAGCCTTTTTAATCTCTCGGTTTGTTCTAAATTGCTTATCTCACCGAAAAAAAAGTAAAAAATTTAACTTTTCATCACACATCTTCGTCATTACAGCAATTATTAATACAAGTATGCCTCGTCGTCGTGTGTAAGTAATAGAGATTTAAGGGTTCATGTCACGTTTAATTATTTCACTTTTTTACTCCTTGTCTCATATATCGTTCGCAGTTGGTGCGTAACTAACGACAACGGATGCTAAATAGGGGTGGCTGGGATGCAAAAGCAAAAAAAAAAGGATCATGACAAAAATCCGTTTTATATTAAAAATTATTATGATTGCTTATTATTATTATTAAAATGAATATTCAACATTTTGCGAAGACAAGCTTCGTAGACTAGACAAGGGTACACGTTAGCAATCCTTTCTCACAATTAATTTATGATGACGTGTGGATGGAAGTTCTCTCGTTCAGGTAAAATTATATATTTTGTTTCAGTCATTAGCACCCGCACAGCACCGAACAGTGAATGAGGAAGGTTTGTTGTTGTTGTTGTAAAATTATAATCATATTTAAGTTTATTCTGTATTGCATGTCAAAATGTAATTAAAATGGTAGAATTAGTGTTTAAAAGGAAACGCTTTTAAGGGTATTTAGAGCTATTTTATAGTTCACTCACTTGTGTTTCTTTGCAACATAAGCACTTGTTAATTGTTTATATTGTTCCGATTGTTAGCGACAACTCGACAAAATATAAACATTGTTTAGGTTTAGAGGCGGTTTGTGCATTTTGACGCGGAAAGTGTGATCGTTCGAGGGCGTTTGATGGTCAACGTTTATTTATTTTATTTTTTATAATTTTTTTTCTATTTTATTTTATTTTACTTATTTTTTTTTTTTTAATTTTTTTTTTTTTAATATTTTTTTTATTTATTTTTTTTTTTATTTTATTTTTACTTTAAGAAGATTTTTTAAAAATTAATTAATTAATTTAAAAATATTTTTTTTGTTATTTAATTTTTTTTTTTTATTTATTAATATTATAATTTTTTAATTAATTTAATTTAAATTTTTAATTAATTGAAGAGAAAACATTATCTTATTAATTAAAAATCATGAATTTTTTGGATTTTTGAATTAGTGTATATTTTAAATTTTAATCAAAATTTATACAAAAAATTTCAAAGCGACCTCTAGCGTTCAAATTATAAACTAACAGATCTTTTGTGATCAATATTTTTCAAAATTTAATATTTTAAATTTTTTTAAATCAAAAATATTAAAGTTTTTCTCATAAATATGAATTTAAATATTTTTTTTTAAATTTAAATTAAAAAAGCGCCCTCTGTCATTCAATCCATGAACTAAACGATCTTTCAAGATCACTTTTTATTTTTAAAAAATCTACAAAAAGTGCTTTGAAAATAAAAGAAATTAAAAACTTATTCCTTTTTCGTGAGTCTAGCCAATTTTTTCTCTTTTTTTTATCTGTGTATATTTACAAAATAAACATTTCGATCGATTATCCGACACTCACAACAACTAACACAAACACCCACCCACACACACACAAACATCGAGAAAGAAGAACAGACAGACAGACAGTTGAAACATTCATTGATTAAATATACATTTTATCTGTTGCATGCGTTGCCACAACTTTTTTTGGCTTTTCATCTTTTTTTTTTTGCAAGTGATCCAAAGAGGTAATCATAAATTTATGCGTTTATTAACTAAATGAAAATAAATGAGCAAAAGCACGTTAAATAAAGCAAAGCCAATAAGTATAAATATATAATAATAAGCCAACACAAGTGTCATCAAAATAATTATTATCTACCAAAAATATATGTCATCATTCACATTATTATTGCTAATATATTTATATTTAATGACATAGACAAGAAACATGTTCTATAGTGGTACTGTGTATGTTTTTATATTTTACTCTAGTCAAATATTTATATAAACATAATTAATTTGCTCACCCAAAGGCGGTGCCGCTACGGCATTTTGCTTGGTCAGATAAACTATGTATGATATGTATTTTAATATATATAATTTTTTTTTCGTATATTTATTTTCGCATAATAATAAAAGTACAAGAAGAAAAGAGAGAGAAGAAAAGTGGTGTTATGAAGTTATGTTCATTAGATATGTTGAGGGACGTGATGAAATTTTAATTGTGTAACATGCAATTCTTTTTTCTTTTTTTTTGGGTGAGGAAAAATTAAGCAAAATGAATGTTTGAAACATACTTAGAGAGCAAAGAGAATATAAAAAGGATTCTTCGAATTTTTTAGTCTAAAGGCTTTTTAACATAACATATACAAACAAAATTAAACTTTTGATGGTAAATAAAAAAAGAAAGGTAAAAAGGTAGAAAAATATTTCTTTCGTTATTTTGTACAGAAAATATTTGAGCTTGGAAATAGTTTTAATTTTTTTTTTATTTTATTTTATAGAAAGAAAGAAGAAAAAGCAAAAGATATCCACGATGATGATGAGGATATAATATGTATTGGATTAAAAAGCCGTTACAAAAATGTATTTCACATAAATTTTATTTTAGATTTAATTTTTTTCAGGAATGGCAATTGGCATCCGCGCATGGTAAATTATTTGAAAAATGTATCAAAAGTTTTTCATATATTTTTTGTTAAATAAAATTTATCAAAGATACCACAATGAATTCATTTCAGGTTAATCCTTAATATATTTTCGTTAATAAAATAATTACATTATTATTATTTTATTTATTTTTTTTTTTGTAAAATCATTTTAATTAAATTAATTAATTAATTAATTAAAAAAATAAAAATAACTTAATATAAAAATAATTAATAATTAATTACATTAATGTTAATTTAACTAAAATTATTTTATAAAATAATTAATAATTAAAAAATATATAATTATAATTATAAATAATAATAATTATAATTATTTTTTTTATTTTAATAACGAAAATATGATTAATATTAATATTATTTAAATAAATAAATTAATAAAATAATTATTTTCAATAAAATGTATTTTAAATAAATCAATTTTTTAAAATTTAATTAAAATATAATTTTATAAGAACATTTAATTTAAAAAAATAATTATTAACACTAAAATATTAAAATTATTTTAATTTAATAAAATAAAATATCATTAAAAATTTTAAAAAAAATTTTTATAGGGAAATTTACAAAAATCATTCAATATTTCTAGAATTTTTAAGAGAAAAAATGGGGAGTTTTTATAATTGAAAAATTAAAATTCGTAAAATTACTTAAAAAATGTATAAAATTGACTTAATTTAGGATTTTTTTCATTATCTTGGGTTAAATATAATTTTGGGAAATGAGTTTGGTTTCCGGGAAAAAATAAACTTTTTCCATGTCTGAAAATAACAGAGGAAATTTTTTCTAATTTTATATTTTTTTCATTGAAACTTTAATTAATTGTTTTATTGTGAACATCACATTAAAAATAATTTTTAAATAATTAATAACTTTGATAACTTGACTTCAAATAATTATTTCAATTTTAATTTAAAACTTTTAACCATCAAACTTTCATCAATAATAAATTTTTAATCACTTGTAACGGCCTTTCTCCTCTTATCCTCACGGCAAACGCGAAGATAAAGTCGAAAAATAGATGAAGATTTTTTTTTGTTGCAAAACTTGTTAAATAAACTTTTTATACAAATAACGTTCGAGTGGAGAGCGAACGAGAGTAAAAAAAAGATAAATGATATAAAATAACTATAAAACTATAAATTTTCCGGAATATATGATTCCTACATACTAATGAGAAAGAGACCATAAGGCACACGTACACTCGTAGAAAGTAACAAAAAAAAGCAAAAAAAAATAGAAAAATGAAACTCACCTGGTGGAATCGGTGTGATAACTTTCTTGCTCTGGACTCGTGCAGTGGCATTATTAACCTTCATATTTTATTAAAAGTTGTTTTATATATAAAAAAAAAATGGGGAAGAGAAGAAAACATCAGTTATTTATTCAAGAATATCAGAAAAAGGTCCGTATGTGGTCGAAATCTGAACGTTTGTCAAAAAGGATGCAAGGGGAATAAAAAGGTGTCTTATTAAAAATGTAAAATGGTCTGAAGAAGAAATTTATAATGAATAATGCTACCGGAGGCTATCAACTGCCCTTATCTCTCTCTCGATACACATGAAAGAATAAATATCACAAAGACTGACCCAAAAAAATATTTTTTTGTTACAAAATCCTTTTTTTTTCTCTCAAACATAAACTATTAAAGGCGGAAAACATCGCAAAAGCAGAAAATATCAATTATTAAAAATGTATGAGATAATGATTAACAGCCATGTACCGCGCGTACGGATGCGTGTTTTTTTCAAGAGATTCTTTTAAAAAATATTACATGCCATTAATATCCTCTAACTCAGCAGCATCATCAGCATCGCGCGAAACACACACACACAACATTGTATTGATTTCTCGTATGTTTTTTTCTGCATCATATGCTGCCGTTGCGTTATTTAAAAACTTGCTTCAAGCACATTATAACACTAATGGTACGTGTCTATTTAAATGCCTGCATATTTTTTTTTTTTTTTGTTCTACTTAGAGAAGATAATTTTTTGTTGCTTCATGCATATTTTTATTCATTTTCCTCGTTCACAAAAAAAAATCCAAGAGTGAGAGAGAAAATATCATAAAAAACGAGGAGGAAAAACAGGAAAAGCACGAATATCGTTTAAAAACAAAGGAGGCCTATTTTTATATTCTATTTAGCTTTTTTGTGTGTATTTTACATTTTTGTGTGTGTACTGCTGTCGCTGCTGCGATTGTGTGCGAGTCCATTGTTGTGGGTTTTTTTTTCGCTAAATATATTCAACTCTTTCCTTCTTATTACCGTTCCGTTCCAATTCCGATCGGTAAAAGTTTTTTAGTGGCGCTTAGTGTGGAAAAGTAGTTTAAAATAAATGGATTTGTGTCCTGCAGTATATTTAGATGGAATCAGGGGTGTTGTAAATATAACGAAAGATCATGAAGAAAATTGTTAAATTTTTTTTCTTGAAAAATTTTTTAAAAAAATCTTGAACAGGTGAGTCCTTAAATTTTTTATTTTCGGTTAAATTTTTATATTTTTTTAATTTAATTTTTTTTAGTTTTTAAAATTTTTATTATTCAAAAAATTCAAATATATTTAACTTAAAAAAAAATAAATATTTAATTAATTTTTTCTTCTTGCTCTTATTTATTATTTTTTTATTTTATTTTATTTTATTTATTATTATTATTATTTTTTTTTTTTTTGATAAAAAAATTAAATAAATTTATATTTTTTTAATTAATTTATTTAATTAATTAATTTATTAAAAGGTTTTTTTTTATTTTTTAACTTAATTAAAATTTTTAATTAAATTTTATTTTTCGTTCAAATTAATTTGAAAAAAGTTTCATCAATTTTTAATATAATTTTTATTTTATTTGCTTTATTTGAATTATTATTTGAATTAAAATTTATTTTTAGGAAATTTTTAAATTAACCTAAAAATTTCACTTAGGTAATTTTAAAATGATGAATTTTTTTCAAATAATTTTAAAGAAAAATAAAAAAAATAATTAAAAAAAAATTAGTTAAGTAAGAAAATAATATTTTATCAAAATTGTAAGTTCCAAATATTTTTTTCGACAATTTTTTATTTTTTCAAAACGATGAGACGTTAGAAAAATAAAAAAATTAATTAATTAAATTAATTAATTAAATAAAAAAATTAATTAAAATTGAAATCTTTCACCCTAAATTAATTTTTTTTAATCCTTTCAACAAGAAATTGACAAAAAATGCTTTTAAAATAATCAAAAGGACAAATATTGATTAATTCTGTATCAAAAGCTGTTCCTATTGGCAACTAAAAAAAATCCTAAAACCACTAAAAATCTTCAAAACTTTTCCCCAAAAGCGTAAATAATCATTAAAAATGATTAAAAGAAGCCAAAAAAGCAAACACTTCCCCCGTTGAAAACCACTTTTCTACCTCTTCGCATAAACCACAATCCAAAGTTTTTAACTCATTTTTCGGATTAAAATGGATAAACGTTGTCTTGATGCTTAAGCGCTTCTTTCTCCACTTAAAAAGGCACAAAACTTCAGAGGCAAATTTTCTCGGAAGAGAGAGAGAAAGGGTAAAATGCTTCCGATTCCTTTTTATTATTATTATCATTTTTTTTTTTGCGAGAAAAAAACAAAAGGCATCATCGACAGTTAACTCTTTTATCGTCATCGCAACATCGCACACAGAAACATTCTGTAACAGGAAATACGTCCCATTCCACCTCTTTGGCAACGAATTGGAGTGGACACGTATCCCTTTTGGGTAGGTCGATTGCATGCGACACGACAACGACGACGACGACGTTCGATGACAAAAAAGGGGTAAATAAGAAGATAATAAAGAGATCCATTATCCGAATAAAAAGTCTATTGAAATTTACTCTTTTTTTGTTGTGTCACATGGCTCTGTTGCTCATGCCTCCTCGGTGGTATGCAAACGAGAATTTGTCGCTTGAAAAACGAAGAAGTGGAAGAAGACGACAATCAGAGGATGGAAAAGGAAATCTTTTGAACTTTGTTCAAGGTTCATAAATATCCTTTTTTTTGTTGTGTCCTTCCTCCGTTTCTCTCTCTCTCTCGAGCGTCAACGACATGATATCTCGTTGTTTTTCGCCCAAGAGAATGAGATAAAATAGAAAAGTAGTCGTCTAAAGAACGATATACTGAACCGCATTTCGATTTTCTAGATCCTACACTTTTTTGTACTCCTCACTTCACAATTCAGTACTCCTCATTTCACATTTTCGTACTCCTCATTTCACAATTCCGAACTCCTCATCATCTGTGGACTTTTCCCACTGAAATGCAGATATTTCACAATTTTGTACTCCTCATTTTACATTTTAGTACTCCTCATGGCGGATCCAGAGGCGCCCAGAAAGGGGATGTGGGTCAAATCTGTCATTTTTGTCAATTTTCGGGACTTTTTTGTAATTTTTAGTACATTTTGAGCTGAAAAAGGAGGAAAATGCCTCTGAATCCGCCTCAATTCCATACACCTCATAGCCCATTGACCTTCAAGGTCCTTAAATAACTACGTAACTCTTAAAAAAAATCTAGGGCACAAGTGGCATGCCCACGGACGACAAGAGGAGTTTAATACCGCGTTTTTTCTTCGAAATGCGGTAAAAAATTGAACGGAAAGAAGAAGAAGAAAAAGAAAAAAAAAAGGAAATCTGAGAAACTTCATCTTTTGCGAAAATGATCGCCCTCGAACGACGGCGGCGGCGACAAAAACGAGAAGGAGACACAAAAAGCGACGATAAATTGTCTGTAAAATTAATATTAATCGCCTATAATCTTTTTAGCAAAAATTTTAATTTTTTAGCTAGCCAAATGCCGCTCTATCTATCTGTGAAATGTGCTTAAAAATACGCGATTTTAAGTAACAGATAGACCCAAAAATATAAAATTTATGAATAAATAATAATAATAAATCTTCAAATTGCGAGGCGGTCGTTGTCGGTAATGCACACATTATTTGTGCAAAGATGTTTTTGTAATAAATTCCTCTTTCGCAAATGTCTGTGTGAATATTTTTGGCCAAACGTGCATCCCCGTACTGCCATATCGTACTCGTACAGACAAAAGTGAAAATTGTGGAATTTAGAACTAACTTTATTATTATTTCGTTTATATTTGTTACATGAGGCGTGTCCCAGTTCTGCCTTTTTCTTTTCCAGCACAAATAAAAAAAAAATTTTAAATAATTTAAAAATTTATTTTTTTTTTGTTCTGTGTGGAAAATTAAGTTACGAAAAAGTTGGACAGTGCTGTTAAATAATCACGTAAAATTTTTCACCGACTTCTGGGTAATTATTCATGATGTGGTTACGCCACAGAAATGCACAACACAAACGTTTTTACTCAGTTAACACAAATGACAAATAGCAGAAGCGCAGAAAAAAAAGTACAAAATTAAATTAAACGATGATGCTAAATATATTCATCAGTTGTGAATAATACGTGAAAAAGGCTGAAGGGCAATTTCTCGTTTTTTGTCTCTTTTTGCGTTTTTAAGGAGAATTAATTTGAGAGATTTTGGCGGTTTTTGGGTCTGTCTGTTTGAAATTTTACATCTTTTCATCTTCTTATAATTTTTAAAAATTTAAAAAATCAAAAATTTACTGCATTTATCCGATAAAATATTTTAATTAAAATAACTTCAACTAAATATTTTATATTATTTCAAATATCGACAAAGTTTTGTCAGAAAAATTTGCAGAGGAGTACAAAAATGTGAAATATCGTTTTTAATTTAGTTTTGATAATTTTTAGAAAATTTGTAAATAAAATATTTTTAATTTTCTTATTTTTTCTCATAAAATATTTTTAAAAAAAAAATTAAATAAAAATTTGTTAAGGAACCTTTGAAAGAGGAGTATAAAAATGTGAAAATTATAAAATATCGTTTTTTTATCGACTTTTGAAAATTTTTAATTAATTAATTTAAATTTAAACGTCAAATCTTATTTTTTTCTCATATTAATTTTTTTATAATTAATCATGAATTTTTGAAAAAATCTGTTAAAGAGGAGTACAAATATGTAAAAAAATGAGAATATCGTTTTTATCGATGTCTAATAATTTTTATAAAATTTAAATAAATTTGTTACTTCCTTCCAAGTATTCTTATTAATTTTTTTTTTCAATAAAATATAAAAATTTTAAACATTAATTTTTTAATAGATCATAAATTGTCAATGAGGAGTACAAAAATGTGAAAAATATCGTTAATATTGATTTCTTATATTTTTTATAAAATTCAAACAAATTTATTACTTCCCCCGAAGTTTTCGAATTTTTTTTCCATAAAATAGAAAAAATTAAAAATTTTAAAAATTAATTTCTTAATAGATCATAAATTATAATTGTCAATAAGGAGTACAAAAATGTAAAAAAATATCGTTTTTATCGTTTTATGGTAATTTTTGCAAATTCTTTAATACGCCAAACTTTTAATGAAAATTAAAACGAATAAAAAAATTATACCTGAATTCCACGAAGTAATTTAAAATGCGCTCCTTTACACGTGCAAAATTCCCTCGAGACCACGAAAAATGTCGCTATTAATTCATTATTTTATATAAAAAATTTACACATAAAATTAATTTACTTGTGAATTTTTTTTCTACTGCTTGCGAAAAAAATAAAACATTTTTTCAAGGACTTGTCTCGCTCACTCATTTATTAAATTAGTCTCGAATTGAAAGCAAATAAATACAAACAATTTTGTTCAATCAATCAAAGGTTTTCTCGAGGGATGTCGTTTATATTTAACTTTGGGGTGCCTCGTTACCGCCCGCCTGGCACTTACATATATTTGCAGAGTGTGTGTGTAAAAAGTTAAAACAATTGTTTTGTTTGTTTTTTTTTCGTACTAAAAAATTCCTAGAAAATTTTTTTTCTTGCTTCACGATAAATGTGAAGTGAAAACGGATCCCTTGTTGAACATAATTTACGATAAAAAAAAGGGAGATGGATTTTTCTTTAAAAGGACCGTAAATAATTACAAAGCTCTCGTGCTTTTGACCTAAATAACATGAACTTTGTACAAAACACTCGACCGACCAATAACAATAATAATAAAAAAAAAATACGCAGGTAATTGAATCAAGTCAACAATAAAAATCAAATTAGCGATGATTGAGTCAGTTCAGTCCGTATGATATTTTTTTTTATTATTATTATTTTTATTCTTGCGTCAACATAATTTTCCGAGTGTTTCTGTGTCCCAGAAGGAGCACAATCAATAAGTATATTTTTTTATATAGAATTCTAGGACAATGTTGATTGAATTTTATTTACTCCTGAATAATTTTTCTTGTTTTCCATTTCGAAGAAAATCAGGCAAAAACACAAATCTGACGAAAAAATCATCATTAATCATCATTTGTAGCATTATTCACTTTAAATTTCTCCATTTTTTGTCGTTTTTTCGGCGTAAATATTTATAAAGCTATAAAAAAGATATAAATGTTATAATAAAAAAAATGTTCATGCACACCTCAATTTTGCGTCCCTCAACCACTGTGCCGTGAAGTCGTTCCCGTGCTCGTTCCGCATCCGCGCTATTAGCGAATGTTACAAAACCAAATCCCTATAACATGCAAAAAAATTAAAAATTATTAATAATTAATGAATTTTACAAGGTTTTTATTAATAATTATTATTAATTATATATTATTTAACACTATAATAATCATTTCCATGTCTAAAAATCTGTAAAAATATATATATATATATCTGTAACATGCACAGTCCTTTAACGTAGAAGTTTTTTTTTTGGTACAGACACATTTGTATCAGTTTTCAAGTCAAAATCAATTCAAAAAGGTTAAAAAAATTATTTAATAAAAAAAATAAACAGCTCATTGTCCGCTCAAAAACAACGTGCAACAAAAATGGTTCATATATATTTATTTATAATAATTATTATTTATATATATTTTTTTTTTGTTTTATATATATTTACGAGTGTAATGTTTATATATATAAATTTTGTAAAAAAAAAACTAAAAATTAACAATCCCTTAATTTTTTCTTGTTGCTAACATTATTTAGTATTTTATTTAAAAAAAAATAAAAAATAAATAAATTCTCATGTTCTCATCAATAACAATAACAATGTTAAACATTAACACATATCACTATAAAATGATTATATTTATTATTATTATTATCATGTCACCTCCAATTCATAACAATACAATACAATGGCGAAGAGAGACAGAGACAGAAAGAGTTAATCGAATGTCAATACCAATAAATATTTAAAAGTAAATAATATTTCGGTCATAATTATAATGATAATTATTTAACATATACATTTATTCGTGAGACCGATGCAGAATGGGACACTAATCACTTTTTTAAACACAGTCGCTAACATGTTTGGTACACAAAAGCAAAAGAGATTCATGCTTGGGGATCAGATGTCGGTCGATGGAGACGCCCGATGTTTGCTTTTTGTGCCAATTTTAATGAAAATAAATGGATTATTTTGTTAATTTAATATGAAAAATTACGAAACATTACGGGGGGACAGTGTGAAAAAGAGTAAAGTGACAATTATCAGTGTCATTAATCATACGAAAAATGAAAAAAAAATGCGAAAGAGGTATCTAGTGTCTGTCTAATCAAGCATATATTAAGCAACAACACAGAAAAAAGGTGATTAAATTATGTTTATAATTATTATTTTAATGTTTGATCATCCAGAAAAGACATTTTTAATTAATTTTTGGCGTGAATCCCAGTCTATTTTTCATTTCATTATTTTATTATTATTAATTTTTTAACATCTTCCATTAACTCCCTATTTTTTTTATTTCGTAATAATTTATTTTGACAAAAAAATTTTTACACAGCTCAAGTAACCGAAAGTGAGAAAACGAGACAATTATCATTAATGTCACCTCATTATATTTATTTATAAAATATTGTCAAATGCATGCCACGGCGAAATAAATGAAGGAACGAACGGAATATGACAGTCTGGCCAATTATTTCATTCATTGCCTGATTGAAAAGACGAACAACGACAAAAAAAATACAAATTTTTCGCATTCCATGTGAAAAATTTCTAGATGAGTAAAATGGACAACGATGCAATGCAACGATGAACGTGATGTGGCAACGAGAAATGCAACAAAACCAGAGTCGGGTCAATTTTCATTAAATATTCGTGTCGCGTGTCATGGAGTTGATTGACAAAACATCAAAAAGGACGATTTTTGACCCTTTGTGGTGGGGAAGTGAATGAACTTTGGTGAGTAATTTTTTAAATGAGTTTAAATTTTTTTCAGTTTTTTAATTGAATTTAATTTAATTGAAATATTTTTAATTAAAATTTAATTAATTGTTAATTTTTAAATTTATTAATTATTTTAAATTCTTTTTAAATTTTATTTTTATTTATTTATTTTTAAAATATTAATTTATTTTTATTTTGATTTTTTTTTTAATTTTTTAATAAAATTTAACTTATTTGAAAAAAAATTTTTTAGCTTTGAAACCGATTTAAATATTTTTTTTAATTAAAATTTAATTAATTATTAATTTTATTAATTTAATTTTATTAATTTTTAATATATTTTGATTAATTTTTATTTTTAAAAAATTTATTTATTTTTATTTTGTTATTTTAATTTTATTTTAAAAACCATTTTTTTAAATTATGTTTTATTAAATATTTTTAATTTAATTTATTAAATTTAATTTATTTATTTAATTAATAATTTTTAATTAAATTTTCAAATGTTTTATTTTAATTCAATTACATAATTTTTTTATTTATTTTTTTAGAGTTGAATAATTTTATTTAATTTTTTTCTTTTTATTTTTTTTCAGAAAATTAATTCTTGACGAAAATATTTTTTTTCCTTTGATCTAATATTTCAATTAATCCAAACCAAGCATATAAACTGAAAAAAAATTCTCGTCAGAAGAACAATTAACAATACCACATTTTTCTTTGACATACGGATATTAAAATTACCATTGAAGTCTCACTTAAGTCAAGTACTTCCCCTTTGATGCTAAACAAGAAAAAAACATTTAAAACTCAATTAAAAACCTAATTTAGCGAATTTCAAGTACACTTTTCAATACCATCATCAAAGGTCACAAAGGGTTAAAACCACTTTAAAACAGGAATAAAATCATCAAATAGAGTGACTTTTCATGCACTTTTTGCAGCGAAAAAAAATCGACGTCAATTTCAATGACGATCCAAAAACTTATTCCCAACAACGACAAAAAATCAAAATTAAAAAAGTTTTTCTACGAATTCATATTCAAGTACAATCTATCAAAAGACTCTCTCCTACTCTCTCGCTGCACTACAAAAAAAAAACGTCGACAAAAAAAAACATAAACACGGTCGATAATGAATGAAAAAGGAGCCAGGACAACAAAAAAAAGTTGTGTATAAATTGTTTGACAATATCAAGCAAAAATTTGTGACAAAATTGAGAGTAAATATTGATTTTTGTTCACTACAAAAAAATAAAACGAGAGCTATAGATAGACCGGCAATAATATAATGCACGTCAAGTACGGATAATCTGATGTGAAAATAATAACAACAAACTATCAAAAAATAGTGTCTGGAGAGAGGAGATGAGGAACGGAACAATAATGAATGATTACGACACACTCACAGGCAATGGCGTAGATTATTTTATTTTATATTTATAGTACTTGAGAGGTTACAGTTCAATCATTGTTTATTGATCAATTATCGCATGGTCAAAGCCAACGTAGTGCCGTGATTCGTCCCGCATGGGCGATCGATTGATTGCCAACCATATTCGCGTGCTGCGATGGGCGCCCGATATAATTATGGTCAAAAATGTGCCAAGTTAACAGGATTGAAATTAATTTTTGTTGCGGCAGCAAGTGTATTCATATGCTAATCTATGATAGATTATCCGCAGAATTGGAGTTAATTAAGGTTTTAGTGAATTGACGGAATATTTTGAGCGTTAGGTATGTACAATTTTAAAAAATTCTTCGCATTATTTTAGGACGGAAAATATTATAAATTATGAGCAATTATTGATTTTTCCATTTTTTTTTTAATTTTACAAAAATTAGAGATTATTACACAAAAAATTTTTGAAATATGAATTATTAAAAAAATTATTTTTTAATAATAATTTAAAATTTTTTTTTTAAATCAATTAAATTCAAATTTATTTTATTTTTTTAATTAATTATTTTTATTTTATTTATATTAAATTTTAATTTTAATATTTACTTTTAATTTAAATAATTTTCCAAAAAATTAAATAAAAATAAAAAATTACTTTGCAAATTGTGCAAATAAAAATTCCTTTCCATGTAAATTAATTTTAATTTTTTAATTAATTTAATTTTATTATTTATTAATTCAAATTTTTAAATTTAATTGAAATTAAAATAATTTTTAATCTATTTTATTTTAAATTCTTAAAAAAAATTATATTCATTATAATAAATTTATTTATTTTTTATTTTTATTTATTTAATTTATTTATTATTAATATTAATTAATTAATTTTTTTTTTCGCATAAATTACTTCCTTGAAGTAAACCCCAAATTAAAAAAAAATTTTTTTTTTTAATTTCTATATAAATTTTTAAAATTTAATTTAAATTGAATTATTTTCTTATTTACCTATTTTTTAAATATTAAATTATTCAAATTTATTTATTTTAATTATTTATGAATTTTTTTCACTTCAATTAATTTTTTAATAATAATATTTTGCACTTTTTGTGGGAAATTTATATTCAATTTAAATTGCTAAAAATAATTAAATTAAGAAAATTTTAGTTTCTACCTAATTTTAATTTAATTTAATGTTAATTTTATATTTTTTAAACCATAAAAACCAGAAAAAATTAAATAATAGTATTTTATGGCAATTATTCATTAACTATTTCATTCTGTAAATTCCCGGAAAAATTAGTAGGAACGAAACATGAAACAAATTTTTGGAATTGCAACGACTAAAAACGAGACATTCAATTAAAAGTTGCTCCATTCACGTCAGAATCAGATTTTTCTGAAAAAAAAAATATTTTTGTGCCTATCTGAAACGTTTGTAGTTACGACATGACACACAATCATCCCATTTATATTCTAAATTAAGCTCAATTGATTTTAATTTATTGAGGCATCACACACACTCGTTCAATTTTTTTTTTCGTGCATATGCGTCGGTCGTCGCTACTCCATGCAGGCTCAAATACTAAAATAAACTAACTATTTATGATTGTTATTGTTTTTATTATTGAATTACTAATGAAATTGTAAATGTCGGTGTTGTTCGTAAAAAAAAAACAAAACAACAGCCGCTTCACAAAAATATTGGCAATACACATAAATTTCATTCGCTTTTTTATTAGTTCAGTAAAAAAGAAAAAGTTAAGTAAAGAAGCGGAGAAATGAAAGCAACTTATGAACAAAAGTTTGTGACATTAACCCTATAATGGTAATTTTATTTAATATTATAATCAGAAACAGACAAAAAAAAAATATGAAAAGAAAAACAAAACTATTACTTATCGTTGGCAATCGCAACCAAAAAAAAAGACACGCAATGCGATTTTTCATCATCATTTTCTGGTTTTATTGGCGTTTTTGTGCAGATATTGATCAATAAATGAGAACATAGTAGACACAAAAGAGAACTTTTAGGCAGCGAACGACACAAAAAGAGTAAAAAACTTTGTGAAGAAATAAATTTTGCAGAAAAAGACAAAAAAAAAACGTAAAAGTTTTTGGAGTAAGTATTTATAAGAAAAAGTCTGCAAGTCACACATTTTGTGTCCTTTTAATAAAAGTGTATATCATTTTTCTTCCATTTCTGTGCAATAAAAATATATTTAATGTCGTGTATGGCATTTGAATGAATAAATTGTCATGCAGCCGTAAGAGGTGTGAATTGTTATGAGTCTCTATCGGATGATGAATTTTTTAAAAGTTAAAGGAAATTTTCAAAAAAAAAACTTTTAAAAAATTATTTAAAACTAAAGTTATTATTCAGAATATGAATCGGTTCAAAACTGGTAATAAAATCGGTTAAAATCGGTTAAAAATTATTTATTTTGTTTTTGAAGGTGAAAGAAAATTTTAAGATCTAAAATAATTTTAAAAATTAAAAAAAAGTTTTAAAAAATATTAATTCTAAAAAAATTGAGCAAAAATAATTTTTTGCCCAACAAAAATTTTAATCGGTTGGAAATCGGTAATAAAATGAATAATCGGTAAAAATTTATTTTTTTACCACAAAAAGTAAGTCCAATTAATCAAAAGTTACAAAAATTTTCAATTTATTTAAAGAATTATTAATAGAATTAAAAATTTTCATAAAACTTTTCAAAACTGGAAAAAATTAATCTTTTGTCAAAAAAATTTCAATCGGTAAAAAGCTGGTAAGAAAAAAATGGTAATTTAATTTTCTTTCAGTTGAACGATTCCATTTTTACCAGAAATTGATTTTTATTCAATCCCACATTCAAAAAGTCTGTCGATTTAATTTTTCCTTTAACATTCAAATTAAAATCGACAAAAAAAATTTTTTACAAAAAAACCGCCAAAACCGATATTTCCCCAGTAATTTCCACCTCTCCACGCCCTGCACATGACACATGGAATAAAATTTGCACATTCAAATGCATACATTTATCGTTTGTCGTCTTATATATTTTTTTTGACGCGCACAATTTTTTCCATATGGTTGAAGCGAAAATGGAAAAGGTTGTAGACGCGACAATTTTTCCCTTTATATGGCAAGCAAAAGAAAAGTTATTCACGAACCAATAAAGAATAAAAAAAATAAACTCACATCACATCCTCATTTAATAAACACCCAGCACCCAGCACTTTTGCTTGTCAAGAGGCAAATGATAAATCGAAAACAAGTGCGTTGTCGCGTTAAATGTGCGACTGTGTATAGGAACTGTGTGTTTTTTATGTGTATCGAGGAAAAATAAAATAATATTGAAATAAATTGAATGACAGTGGCAAGGCGAAAATTTGGCGTTTCTTTTAGAACTAATGGTCTTTAGTGTCTTTCTGTCTTTTTTTTTTTTTGTTGTTGTGTGCCCCGAAAAATAAAAGCGATTGACATGCATTTATTATTTATTGTTGTTTTTATTATATATGTTAGCGGAAAAAGTAGGTGAAGGAGGCGGAGAAAATATGGATGACGTGGATGTTTTCGTTAGGTAATGATTGAGTCATCTAGCGAAACATGTGAACGTGTGCGATTTTATTATAGTATTTTACACTGGAAACTGTCTTTATGTGACGCAAAAATCGCAATGTGGCAAAAATTTTGTGAAAATTGCTTAGTCAGCGATATCTATATGAGCTGGAGGCAAGTAAATTATTGTTAAGCGCTATCTGTTGGCATCGATAAGAAGCTTGAAAAAAATTTTACTTTGAAATTCAATCAAAATTGCTCGGAAAAATAATTAAAAACATGTAAAATAATAAATTTAATTTTTAAAGCGCCATCTATGATTTAAAATTTATTGAAAATAGTTTAAAAATTAATTTGAAGCGCCATCTATTGCAGTTTTATTGAAAAAAATCTTAAAAATTACTTTTTTCTACGCTAATTTTATTTAATTTTAATTAATTTCCCATAAATAAATTAATTATTTATTCTACAGCGCCATCTATGGTTCAAATATTATTCTAAAATATTAGAAAAATTTATTTAAAACGCCATCTGTTGAACAAATGTTATCAATGATCAATTGACGTTATCTATAAAAAATTAAAAGATCTCCATTAAAAAACTTGCAGCACTTTACTTTCATTACCACTAATTTTCAACTAATTTATAAACCTTTTTACAAATTTAAGCGTCATTACTGCCCCCTCAAAACTGTAAATAACCCATTAACGTCTTAACCTTTCGTTTTTACAATTTTCCTCTACAATTTTTTTACGACTCTCTCTCTTCTATTCCGCGTTACTGCCTTTTTTACTCTACTTTTTATACTGCCATCATCATCGCCATACTCAAGAGTGTCAAGATTTAATTGTTAATTTTTCTTATGTTTACGAGCCGTGCATGTTTCTCGTTGTTGTATATATGACAAGAAGACATTTTACAACTTTTTACAGAAAACGAAACGCGTCATCGTATTATTAGATTATTTTTAGACAAAATTCTTTCTTCGGGGAACATGCAGCAAGGCAATTTTCGCCAAACATATGTCTTGCGTTTGTCGTAAGTTTGTTCGTTTTCTTTGAATACAAAAAAAACGAAAAAAATGAATAAAAATGAAAGAATAAACAATAATAAAAGACAAGCAAAAAAGTAATTTACATTACAAAAAAGGTACAAAAAACTAAAACAAAAGACAGCAGATGCAAACATTTGGTGTTAATTTTGGTTTGTATTTGAATTTTGTATATTAGCAGACGGATATCGGTGTCTTCCTTCCATCCATTCTTTCCCGGTATGGACAGAAAGTAAATAAAATTGTAAACAATGATTGATCAAAGTAATGACCCTTGCCCTATGGACGAAAAAGGAGGAAATTGATCAAGTAAATGAATTTTTTGATCCCCTTTAGATTTGATCATCCGGAGACCTTAAAAATTCCTTCAAGAGGTTAATCTGATCTCTTCAAGAGGTCTTTTAGATCCCTTAAGGGGTCAATTTGATTCTTCAAGAGCATTAAGGGATCAAATTGACCTCTTCAGGGATCTAAAAGACCTCTTAAGGGTTCAGTTTCAACTCCTAAAGAGACTTTTCAGACCTGCGGATGACAAACTTCAAAAGGGATCAGGTTGAAGCCTTAAGAGGTCAATTTGATCCCTTAAGAGGTCAATTTGATCCCTTAAGAGGTCAATTTGATCCCTTAAGAGCATTGAAGAATCAAATTGACCTCTTAAGGGGTCTAAAAGACCTCTTGAATTGATCAGATTAACTTCATGAAAGAACTTTTTCAAGTCAACGGATGATCAACTTCAAAGGGGATCAGCTTGACCTCCTTTAAGGGATCAAATTGTTTCTTTAAAGAAAATTAAAGAAACAAATTGATCCCTTAATTGATCAACTTCTCCCCTTTTTCGTCCGTAGGGCAAAGACATTGATAATGAGGAAGGCCATTGTTTCGTACAAGAGATAAGACGCGACTTAGACGCGCATTTATATTCATCGCCTGAACCCTTCATTCTGCGATTCATCATGAATTTATATTAAAATTCTCTGTGTCTTTATGGAATTATTATTATTATTACTGTAACGTGTACATTACGCAAACATTACGAAATTTTTTTTTGGTAGGTACTTGCTTCTGGAAATTCTCGACCTTCAACGCGCCTGTCTATCTTTCATATTCATCTTTTTCCTCCAACGTGCTGCGAAAAGTAAGTCAGTAACAAAAAAAGAGATACAAAAAAATCCATTTCCTTCTATGAATGACGACGACAACGACGACGCACTAAACGTTTATTCCCATTAAAGGAAAGTAAGTACATCAAGTGTTCACTTTCTCAGGCGCGCACAGTGCGAGTGAAGTGAGAGAGTCACAATAAATCTAATAAAAGCAGCAGCAGCAGCAAAAAATATGACAGAAAGAATAAATGTCTCCTCATAACAAAACCATTAGACGTTCACAAGTACGAACAATGTATTGTCTTGTTTTTTTTTTGCTCATCGTCATTTTTGATTAAAAGTGCCATGATTTAAAGACTTGTGTCTCTCGACTGCATGCAAATAATGAATGAATGAATGAATGGCAAATAGATTTATTAAAATATCATTCGTTTCCTCTCTATCTCTCTCACACATTGCCTGCCATGTTGTTGTTGTTGCAATGTGGATGACACGTATTGTTACTCCGTCTTTGTAACTTTAGCATACGAGAGAGTCTACTTGGAATATATAAAAATAATAATCTTTTTAGTTATTTTTTTTTATATATTTTTTTTTCTTCTTCAACTTATGTTCAACACATTTTGAATACAAATTAAAAATTATTGCTTGTACACATCTGGGTGTCGCTCGCTACGCCGAAAAAATTCCGATTGTCTTCCACAAATAACAACAACGATGAGACAACGACGATGATAATACTGTTCAAAGCAGCGAAATAAATACATTTTTAATGTGTAATGATAATAAATGGATTTGAATATTATTATAGAATTATTGAGTAGTATAGACAAAAAAAAAAAAATAAAAAATAAATTCAAAACCACACAAACAAATACTTTATCATCATTGTTATTCATTCTGTGTGAAAAAAGCATTCAATCTGGTAGCGAGCGAACGATTTCGTATTAGCAGAATTTATGCGGGACAAGAATTTAATATTTTAGTCTGTATGAAGTTTTATGAGAAGAAATAGGAGAAAAATACTTTGACGAGTGATTTATTTATGCGAAACGTGTCACAATTGGAGGAGGATAGTGACGGATCGAAAAAGGAAGGGAATTCTTCGAAAAACTATTTTTGTTTAAATACCTTTCGAACTATTATGAAATGCTATCAGTTAGAATATTAATTTTTTTAACTCTGAATAAGTTTGAGATCCTAAAAAAATTTCATCCATACAATTTTTGTAACGCAATAACTCAAGTTTTATTTTTCGAATCTCTTGGAGTTTGGCTTTAAACTGTCCTAATGAGCTGTAAGAAGGTTTATGTAACGAAAAAAATTGAAAAACTTTGTCCAAAGTCATGGAAAATTCAAAAAATGAGGTGTAATGTTCATTGCATAATCAAAAAATTTTAAAACTAATTCCTTGGTTTAGGTTAGCTTTAACAAAGGCATCATCGTGGTATCTGGAGAGGTTTATTATGGTCGATTTGGCAATATCTAATTCACAAAAGTAGATCTAGCTACTTAAATATATGCCAATAAAACAAAGTCTTCCAAGCTTGAAAGCTGTAATTTAATTTGTAACGCTATAACTCAAGTTCTACTTCATGAATCTCTTCGAAATTTTTTGTAGTGTGTCAAGCTAAGCTTTGAGAAGGTTTATGAACAAAAAGATTCAAAAAATGTCGATGAAATTTACGAAAAATTCAGAAAATATTCCAACTATAAAAAGACGTAAGATTCATTGCATACTTCACATTTTTAACAGGTATAACGAAGTCTATGGGTTGTTGTTGTTGTAGCGGTAAGTCAAGCAGTTAACTCTTACGATTCGAAACCCAAGAATTTTGCCACTTCCAAAGGATTCTGCCATAGATCAATGACAGAGAGGTCCGTTGGCTTTTCTTGACAGTTGAACAGGTGGTGTACGTCATGTAGCGTTTCGCATTTGTCTTTAATACTGTCATCGATGCGGTGCAGATAGTTGTTGGTTAGTCTGCTGTATCCTGAGCGGAGTTGCGATAAGGAGCTTCATGTTTTTCTTGGCAGCCTTTTTTCTTCGGTCACGACTTCCGGAGGTTTATCGTTCAGGACCTTGTTTAATGATGCCGTCGGTCACTGAGTTGGTGTGGACAGTGTATGGGTCTATGGGTTAAAGTCTATGGGTCTCGATGGTTGCTATCAAAATTAATTACTAAAGTATTTCATCAGCTCTAACGATTTAGAGTTGGTTCGGTTCTAAAGATACATTCTATCTGAGGTTCAGTCTGAAGTTCAAGGTCCATTTTTCACCTCATCATATCTTTAACTGAAAATTCACTGAACATTCTAATCAGATGATCGATCTATTTAAGACTTCCTCATGTGCGAACCTCCTTAGGCACAACTCATAAATCTCCCTGCTCAGATGTAGCTAGTCATGTCTCCAATAAATAACTCATGTTTTCTTCTTTGTGAAACTGTGATCAAAATCATGCTACGTCTATGTATCGACGACAACAAAAACAAGGGTTCCTGATAAATTTCTTTGATTTATCGATACATAGGTGATAACTGGGTGATTTATTGTTCTCATGCCAAAAGTTTCTTTCTTCTTACATCTTTTTACTACATATTGATATTCCATTTCCGTTCGTCTCTTTTTTTTCCTTTCTATTTTCTCACAAGTTTTTTTCTCAAGTTTTCGTCATCCATCCGACACTTGGGTACCTACACGTAGCTAGGTAGGTAGATAGAGGAAGTAACACGACAAAAATTGGAAAACAATAACTTTGAATGACAAGGATTTATTTGGTTTTATCGTGTGTTTCTGTCTCTCTGTGTCATAGGAAGGTATAAAGAGAGCATTTTAATCCGAAAATTCCGGTTTTGTGCAAAATTTTCGAATCAGGATCAAATTCACAAAGTGAGACGCAGACACATACAGAGACAATTTGTGAACGGGGTAAAAGGAAGGTTTTTGTCACACTTTTCAATTTCATATTATATTGCTGCTTACGTTTTTGTGTCGGTGTGTACGAATGAATGCCGACCAATGCAAGATTCCACTTGAATAGTTTCAATGGTTGTTCATGGGGATTTTCATTCGGATTCGATGGTGCTTCGTGACTATACACACGAAAATTGTCACATGATATATTCACCATCAGAACATAATTTTTCATTTAAATAAAATGGAAACTTCTGCTCATGTGCTCTAACGTGTGTACCATGGCACTTCAATATTTCACATTATCTCTAACTAACTTGTGGCAAGGAGGATACTTCAATTCCCTTTTTATATTTTAATTTAAAATTGGATTTAAAACGCTTTTCACAATGTAATTTACTGTGAAGTCAACTTTTCATACGGCGGAGTCATGTCACGATGCCACGAGACGACCCGCTTGGGGATGCCATTTTGTCGTGTGTGTGTGAATTTTCTCGTAATTAGACCAATCAATTATCATCAGATGTCAATAAAAATTTTATATAATTAGCTAATCAATCACAGCAGTGATTGGAGAACATCGTCGTCGGTCGTCGTCTTGTCGTCAAATCGATCGAAAATCGATGTTTTTACGCATCGTCGATGAATTAATTCCATTTTGTCGTTCGTCTCAACTTTTTTTTCCTAGAAGAAGTTTCTCCCATAAATTTTTTTCTCTCGTAATAATGATACACTTTGCAGTTCTAGTGGCATGTCGTGTCGCCATACATATAGTTTTGTACAACAAAGTACATTAATTAGCCGTTTTTCCTCTTCTTTTATTGCTGTACTTTTGCCTTTAGCAATCATATGAAAAATTGCAGTTTCGAAGTTCGAGTTGGAAATGAAATAATTTGCGAGAATTTTAAAAAAATATATTTTTATATACAGAAAATTTAATAAAATAAATAAATTAATTTTTTTATAAATTTATTTTAATGAATTTAATTATTTTTTTTAATTTTTTATAAAAAAAATATTAAATAATAATTTATTTTTTATTTATTTATTTTTTTAATTAATTTTATTTATTTATTTTAAAAATTTATTAAATAAAAATTGAAAATTAATTACATAAAATTAAAAATTAAAGGTAATAAAATTTTACTTTTTAAAATATAAAAAAAAGCATAAATTCTATTAATTTTTAAATGATGTTTTAATTTTAATTTTTTTATTCAAATAAAATCTTATTTAAAACTAAAATTTATAAAGAAATTATTTTTATTATTTTTTTTAATTATTTAATATTGATTTTTTTAAAATTAAATTAAAATTCAAATTTATTTATTTTTTTTTTAATTTTAAAAATAAAGTAAATTTGTTAAATAATTTTAAAATTATTTGAAAAATCTTTAACATATTATTTGTGATTTAAAAAAAAAATAAAAAAAAGATATTTTGAGTTTTTTTTTTTATAAAATTTTGACATATTTAATTAAATTTTTTTTTAACTTTTCTATTTTTTTTTAATTTTTTTTTTTACAAATTTTAAATTTTTTTAAATTTCTTCAAAATTTTTAATCAAAAAATCTTCGCAAAAAAAATCGGAAGAAATGCGAAACATAAAATTTCCACACATGCATAGTAAAGTGCGAGCAAATACATGAGATTGATGGTCTTTTAGTCGACAATGTACATTAGAAAAGTTTTGTTCACGACTGTAATAAAAATAAAATAAATAAAAAAAAACTCACATAACACTCGCACATAAAAAAAGTGTATTCAATTATGTTGTTATTTATTATCCCTGACAATGTAATTAATTTTATCAATGAAATTTTTAACATTTTTCTCCGTTGTTCGCCTTGTAGGTCAATTAAAATACTACTTCTGGATGACTGACCAAAAAAAAAATAAAAACGAGAGAAAAGATGATTGAGTTACCACGAACTTCTTGCTCGAGAGGAAAAATCGGACATTAATGGCATCGTTACATTTTATTATTATTACGACAGAAATGTGCTGTGTAATGCTTTTCGATTCGTATTTCTTCCTTTTTTCGATGGAAAGTTGGCAACGAAGCATCAGACAAGGCCACATGCTTTTTCAAATTCCTTGTCATCTTCGTCAGTCGTGCGTGCAGGCAACTTTGCAAAGTACTAAATACACTTCCACACCGCATTGAGTCGCGCGCACATGCAAGGCGGCGAGTAAACAAGCAACACAAAGGGAAAAGTTACACATTTTTCCCGAACACATCCATTTAAAAATGTTGTTTGTTGCGTTTTTCATATTCCCAAAAGACCAAACAGTCATTCAATGAGCAAGAAGAGTTAGTAGGTGGATGAAGTGCGTTGCGCGAACGAACAAGTGAACTGAAAGATGAATGAAACACACAAAAAAAAGAGAAATGAGTTTTTCTGTTGTTTGTTTGAAAAAAAAAAAAAACTTTTGTACACAAAAAAAGATGATGATGTCACAAAATATGTGCTGAAAAATAAGAGAAGAGTGACTGAAGGGTGCTCTGTCATACGATCCTTGAAAATGTCTTCTTGCTTATTCAACGCCCGAGCGCCGTTTAAAGGGAGAAAATGTGTTTCGTAACGGTAAGTGGTTTACGCAAAAAGTTGTCAAAAAGTAACACAAGTGACACGATGACATGTTGTAGATCTAAAATAAAGGCCCATGAGAGCTATAAAAGTGAGGAATTCAATTTTATGGCGGTTTGGGGATTTTTTTTCCAGCAAGTTTTCGTTCGGAGGGGAAAGCGCGTGCCGCTATGATGGATGTCCGTTTAGGGAAGAGATTTTAATGGAAGTTTGCATATTTGATGGGTGAGTTCGTTTAATTATGAGGAATTTTATTTGCGGAGGGACGAGATCCGGAAGTCAATCAAGATAAGGGAAAAGTCGACGTACCAAAATTGAAAAAAAATGTTAAAGGGAATTTTCAGGTAAACGGAATAAAAATATTTTTCGAATATTTTTTTTTTCTTATAATTTAAACCCAAAATTTGATTTTTATACGACTTTGGCTTAAATTTATTAAAAAATTTAAATTTTTATTAAAAAATAATTTTTATAAATATTAATTATTTTTTAATTATTTAATTTCGGTTAGTTTTTTTAAGTTTTAATTAAATTTTTGAATATTAATTAAATTTTTGAATTTTAATTAAATTTTAAAATTTTAATTAAATTTAATTAAATTTTAATTAAATTTTTGAATTTTAAATTTTTTGTTTAATTTCTATAAAAATTTAAAAATTAAAAATTTCTGTACATAAATATTTAAATTTTGTCTTAATTTTCCGCTAAAATTTAATTTTGATTTTGATATTTTTTTATTTTAATTACTTAAATAATTTTCTTTTTTAATTTTAATACAAAATTTTCAGTATTTAAAAAAAGTTTAATTTTTTTAAATATTAATTCAAATTTTGTTTTATGGCGACTTTGATCGGCTAAAAATTTTTTGACTTCCAGAATTCCAGAAAAAAAATCTTCAAAAAAAGCTCAAAATCTATTCCAATTAATCCAAACCAAGCAAATAAAATTTTCTAAAGCCAACAGCCCACAAATTTCCAAAGAAAAAATGTAAGCCTACCACTGCAAATGATGGATCAACAAAGAAAATGTTCAAATTTACAACTTTTAAACAAATTGTAAAGTTTTTTTGTAACTTTTGTGATACCATTGTATCATTTTTTATCATTTCTTGTGTCTCTGAGACCAAAAAGTCAACTTTTGAGTACAAGTTTGGACAAAAGTGTCATATGTTTACTTTGAAAACATGATTTTTTTGTCATGAATTTCCATGCTGAAGTGACTTTTGTAAAAAACTTTTACTAAAAAATACATTTTAAGCTAAAGTCTGGTTTTAAAGACTAAATTCACGCTAAAAATCCTTCTAATGTCTATAATTTCCTCCGTAACTACTTTAAAGATGAAACGCGCTCACACCATAATTTCTTGCCATCATCACATGAAATCCCTTGATGCCTTTGTCATGTCTCTTAAATTAAGATTTCGCCACTTTTGACACCATGTGTCACTCTGGGGTTGCTTTTAATAATTGTAAAGGGAGACTGAATGGTATTTGTATCCTTCCTTTTTCCGTACTTTTTGCAACATGTCGTCGTCTCTCGTTACGACCGACGACCGTAATAATGAAATAAAATAACATTCAAAGAAAAATAGGTTAACTAAAGAGCACTCAATTTCTTTCTATTTTTCTCCTTTTTTTTCTTCTTCTATTCACAACTAGATCTACTCTTTATCTCTCGCTGTCTCTATTTCGAGCAAAAAAAATATTTCATATGATGGGATTTTGATTCTTTTAGTACGTTATTAAATAAATTTTATTACATTCGAAACTCTTTTTTTTTTATTATTGATTCACACATACCTACACGAAAAAGTTCGAGCTAGCTACCTCTATTTAACACAAATAATAGCGAGAAATGCACGTGTTTCCATCATATATCATTAAATGAAATGCTAAAATGTTATTGCTGCACACTAGAGCACGAGGCACAGATGAAAATGAGATGAAATGAAATGAAAAAAGAAGAAATTTAATCCAAAGTAGAGTTTGTGAGTTCGTGTTTCTGTGTGTTTATTGACATAAAAAATTATTATTTGTATGATAATTTCTTATTCGTTTTGCGTGGCAAATTGACTGTGAATATTAATCATTAGGATGATGATGAGTTTGGAACAAATGCTAATAAAATTCATACATCACCTCACAGGAAAATTAAAAAAAAAATAAAAAAAATATTTTAAAACATAAAATTGGCGATAGACTATTTTATGGTATTATTATTGATTAATATATTGATACAGAATAAAAAAATATTTTTTTTTTACAAAAATAAATCACAAATAAAATTTTCGCACATCTATTTCCCATTCCAGTAAAATAAAAAAAATATAAAACAAACAAAAAAATTAACAATAAAAAAATTCCATTCAATAGATATTTTTAAATATAAAAAAAATTATTATCAAAAACAAAATATCTCGCATGTCACTATTTTATTTTATTTTTTATTTATTTTTGCATTATTTAAAAAAAAATAAAAACTTTAAAAATAAATAGAATGCGTTATTTATTTACTTTTTTATTTATTTTTTTTTTAAAGCGACGAATTAATTTTTTTATATACGAACAAACATCATGAACATCATTCCCATAAGATATGATAATTATTATATATGTATAAATTCAGTCACCAAGATGAGTTTTTTTTAATAATAATAATAATAAATAATCAATCATCAATCAAAGATATATGTAAAGAAAAATAATTATTATCATACACGAAAAAAAAAATATTTAATGAAAAAAATTAAAAATAAAATTAATGCACTTTTTTTAGAGGATTCATTACAAGAACTTCATCACATATCCTTAAAAATTATTTTTTTTTATTTATTTTTAATAATAAAAATAAGATTGAAAATAAAACGTACTCATTTTTGCGACATGACATTTTTTTTAGCAACACCTTTTATTATGTCGATCGATACGATGACTATAAAGGAAAAATATATAAATATTATTTTCCTTGTTTTTTGTTGTTTTTTTTTATTGCAGATTGTTTTTAAGCGTACGAACAAATAAATAAATAAAAAAAAAGTTAAATGATAAAATTTATGTGTGTTTAAGGGGTAGGAAAAAATTTAAATTACAAAAAATAAAGGATTAAGTTGTTTTTGTCGTCGTCGTCTTATGCAATACAATAGAATTTTTTTTGTAATTTTTTTCTATATTTAAAAGGATTTAACTGTGGAAAGTCAGTGCGAACGAGAGAGAGACAGAGACATAAAATGTAAATGTAAAAGGTAATTAATTACACCACTAAGCCGCACTATCATCAATTAATCCCATGATGTCGATAAACTCGCGCTGCTGCTGCTACTCGAGTGTGGTTGTAATTACCTACTCATCGTTTTATGAGCGCGAACGCGAGACGAGTGTGGTAACGAGTGGCAGAAATTGTCCGACAGAGATGTTCAATTAAAAAGTTTCAAAGGTTAAAAGCGGAGTGAAGAGATAATAAATCAGGGAAAGTTAACTACTAGAAATTAATTTTAAAGGATTTTTTAGAGGATTTTTTGGTTTTGATGTTAGAAGTGAAAATTTTGATGAATTTTTGAACATTTATTTAGAAGAAATATTTAATTAAAATTGAAATAAAAATTTTATAAATTTAATTTTTAAACTTTTTCAGATTAATTTTTTTCTAAAGGGCAAAAATTTAATATTTTAATAATTTTCGAATTTTTTTTTTTTATTTTTTTTTATCGAGAATTCTATAATTTAAAATTATAAAAATATATTTTGTTAAAATTTTTCTTCAAAAAATATGAAAATTTCATTCAAAGAAAAAAAAATATATTGGCAAAAAATTTGAAGTTTTTTATACCAAAATATTCTATTTACTGAACAATTTTAGTTCTAAATTCATTAAGAACGCTATTTTTTTTTCAATATTTTGATAATTTTATTAAATTATAAAATCATAATTTTTTCGCAAGTTCAAAATTTCATAAATAAATTTTTAAAAAAATATTTTTAGATAAATCTTGAATATTTTTTTTTTTAAATTCAAAGCTAAAAATTTAAATTTAAAAAAAATATTTTTATTTTTATTTTTTAATTATTTTTAAATTTGTATTAAAAAATTTCATAAAATTTGTCAATTGACAAAAAATTTAAAATTTTTAAAAATTTTTTCGAATTTATATTTTTATTTTTTCTTAAAATTTTTTTTTTTTTAATTTTCGAAAAATTTTTTTTTTCAATGACTTGAAGAATAAATTCTTGCACTATCAAAATTTAACTATTACTTGATAAAAATGAACAAATTTCATCAAAATTTTCACCTGAAAGTTCTATTACAACAGGAAATTATCATAACATTGTATCCATTTCCATCGATTTTCTTGTCAGAACGTTCGATATTTGTATCAAAACCGTTTAAATTCACCTTCTAACCCCCAAACAACGTAAAAAATCTTTTACTTCGCTACAATGACATTCCACGAAACGTCAATCAATCAATGTTTGTTTGCGACTTTTACTTGCTAGTTCACGCAAATCCCATATCACATGACTTTCACTACTTGCGTGCCGTCAAAAAGCCAAATTGAACAACATTGCCCTTAAAATTATGCCACACTTCACCTCGTCGTCATAAATATTTTAATTACTATGATCGATGATTACGAAAACGCCGCCTGTTTTTTTTTTCCTGCTTGAATTCTAGTAGTAGAAACTATGCCTTGCTCTCTCTCGCTCGCGTTCTGTCTAATTAATTAAAACGTTAAAATATTAATAATGCGTGTCTGTGAAATAAATACACATAAAAATACTTTCCAAGCAATTGCAGTTTCATGTTTGTTTATCTGTCGCTTTTACAAAAAAAAACGTTCCCGGAAAATTCGTCAAATAAAATGAAACAACAACGAGTTATGAGAAGTTCGACTTGCCGGCAAAAATGCAAATGACAGGCAATTAATTGAAAATGGCATGTCAAAAGCAAACGGATTTTCTATTCAATTACAAATAAAAACATTTTCCTCGTTATCGTCGTTGTTGTCTTTGGACACAATTTTAACGTATATTTAGTTACGGACCGACCGAACGTGGGAAGGTAAGAAAGGTAATTTATTCATTACGAAAGAATGTTTGAAAGGAGGAGAAATAATAATTTTAAGTTTTTGTCTCAGGGTCCCCGAATGTTGCGGGAAAATTAAAAATAACTAAAAAAAAATATAATTAAAAAAAAATTAAATAAAATTTAAAAAAATAATTATTATATATTTTAATTAAAATTAAAAATTATTTAAAAAAAATTATTATTATTAAAAAAATATTTTTTATATTAATTAATTTTTATTTTAATTAAATAATTTTATTTATTTTTTAAAATTTTAATTTATTTTTAATTTTAATTAAATAAAAAAAATATTGTTTTTAATTTTAATTAATTTTTAACTAATTTGAGATAATTTTTTATTAAATTAAAAATATTACGAGAAATTTATGACAAATTTAATTTTAAAAAAAAAAATCAGATATTTTTCATAAATTAAAATTTATTTTTAGTAATTTAATTTTTTTTATTTTTTTTTTAATTTAATTTTTTTTTTTTTTTTTTAATTTAAAAAAAATATTTTTTTTAATATACCTTTAAAAATAATTTTTTATTTTTTTCTAAAATAAATACATACCTAAAATAATTTTTTTTTTTAATTTAAAAAAAATAATTTTTAATTTTTTTTTTTTTGAAAATTTATTTAAAAACTACTTTAAAAACTTTTAAACAATTTAATAATTAAATTCTATTTTTTTTTTAATATTTAAAAAAATTATTTAAATTTTCCCGCAACTTCCCCGAAAAAAAAAAATAATGAAAAATGGAGAGACAATAGACGAGTGACATGAAAACGACCAATCAACACAATTTTCAACCGGAAAATTGTTGTCGTAAAACTCTGTCACATCCACTTGTCGACCCATCGTCGTTTCTTGGCTCAAGTTCCTACCGCTCTCTGCACTCGTGTGCATTCGAGAGTAAGTACATTGCAAGTGAAAAACAATAAAATTGGAATCCGTTCAAAAAATAATTTTTCCCTACACGTGAGTCGAGTTCGCATGTTCTGCTACGTGCAGACCAAAAAATAATTAATCCAGCTCCGTTTTTAATAAATTTGCTTTTTGTTTGTCTGTCGACTCTCCTCGCCGCCCCACATTTGTACTAACCCGATGATGTTGTTATTGTTGCATAAGACGACGACGACATCGACAACTTTGCGCGCCGCTCGTTTGCTGTGGGACTGACTGACAAACTTTTTCTATTAAATTTTTTAGTTTGTTTTCTTCAAAACAACTTACGACGACGACACAAAGAAAAAAAATTTGCTTTACGTGTGAATTCAATTTAGTCAAGTGCAAATAAGTAAATTAGAGTAATTATTTTTTCTGTGTCGCATTTTCGTCGTTTTGAAAACAATTTTCCCTCGTACTCTATTTATTTATTAGAATTGTATTAAAAAAAAATAAAATAAAAGTAAAATCAAGGAAATTAAATTATTACAAAGAGAAAAGTAGAGAAAATGTTTTTATGGCAAGAAAATGTGGAAACAAGCATCGACTTACCTTGCTTCCGCGTTCATTAAAAATTATTTCCACGTCAAGAATTGTTCCAAATTGCTGCAGAACGCCGCCAAAATGAAAAGAGAAGGAACACGGTAAAATTTAATTAAAATTGACAGCATAAAATGTGTTTTCAATCGAACTGAATGGGCGCGCGCAAAAATTTCATAAAATTTTGCGAATCTCGCTCATTCGCGCGCGAACGATGAAAAAATAACTCGGGCAATAAACAAAGCTAATACGTACCCCAAACATGGCTCGCAAGTCGGGATCTCTAAATCTGAATGGTATATTTGACACATGTAATCTCTTTGGTTGATCTTTTTGGTTGTTGATGGCGGCAGCTGCTGCTTTGAAAAGAGAATATTTTTCGCATTAGTTACTGCACCTTTGGGAATTTTTTATTTTTGAAATGGAATTTGGTTATTTTTTGACAAATTGGAGCTCAGAAGTGGTGCTTTTCGGCGGAAAAAATAATAAATTTGATCGAATTTGGTTCATTTTTTGTTATGTTTGGTTCATGGAAGGTCCATTTAAAGGTCAAAATGTGGTTTTTGAGCAAATAATTTTAAAATGTGATTAGTTTTTGCTCATTTTAGATGAAATTTTTTTAATTTTTCGACCGTTAAGGTAAAAACTCAGCAGTTCAAGATGAGTTTTAAACAAATTTTAACATTTTTAAAGCAACTTTTGGTATTTTAGGTACACAAATGATTGAAATTTTTCCTCATCTGGTTCAATTATGTCAAATCACTATCTTGAAAATTAAAATTTCGAAGAAATTCATTATTTGAAGACGAAAAATATTTAACCAAATATCAAATTTGAAGATTTTCTGAAAGGCTATGGAAAAATTATCTCATTTTTTGACCATTAAACCCTAAATTCATGAATTTTTGAGCGATTCTAGATGAATTTCTAAAAAAATTCAACGTCAAATTATAAAAATTTTTAATTTTCTAAAATTTTGAGGGATAATTTTTGATATTTAAGGGCAATAATGTCAAAAATTTAACAAATTTAAATCAATTCAGACTAAATTTGGCTCCTTTCAGATCAAAATTTTGTCTTTTCTGCTTTTGAAGTTAAATATTCCAACAAATCTGATAATTTTTGGTTCATTTTTAACCAGATTTCATCAAATTTGTTTTATTAACACAACTTCTGAGGCAAATTTTTTCTCCATTAAAGTCTTTGAGGTCAAATTAAAGCAAAAATCAAAACTCACCAGCAGCTGCATTGAGTGCCGCAGTGACCGAGGAGACAGTCGCTGCAATATTGTTACTCGTAACGGTGCTGCTATTACTACTGGCTGTCGTTATCATGGAAGTTGGAGAGGCGGATGGCTGACTTGTGAGTGAATTGAGTGACGAAATGGCGGAAGAAGCGGCAATTGGCGACGAATTGGACAAGGAATCGGGTGAGAGTTGCGTGTTGTTCTGGTTGCAGCTGGTGGGCGGCGTTGCGGTACCGTTACTGCTAACCACGTTGTCTCCATCGGCGACATTGCCATTTGTGACGACGCCGGGAGTCGGTGTCGATGCGGATGGCGATGAAGGTAATTGTTGTGATGATGAAGGTGAATTGTTGGCACATGAATTCTCTGGTTCTGTTGACTGTTGCTGCTGCTGTTGTTGTTGCTGTTGATGCGGATCGGACTGTCAAGACGAATGTTTTTAATTAAAAATCTTTCTCTTTTCTTCTTCTTTTTCTTTGAAAGGTAAGTGCAAATTTTTAAAAAATTCTTTACATTTCAACAAAAATCTTTTTAAAAAATTGATTAAATTGCTTTTTCTCGGTTTTTAAGGTCAAATATATTCGAAAACTAGCTTTAAATATTTTGGCAATTATTATAAATTTTTTACTAAATTTTTCATTAATAACGGTAATTAAAAATTATTCAATAATTTTAAAAATTAAAAAAAAATCGATAAAAATTAATAAAATTCAAATTTCTTTAAAAAATTATTCAAAAGCTCTAATTTTGTTTTTCAAAAATTTTTTTTAATAAAAATGAACAATTTTTTTAATTTAAATTTTCAAAATATTTTTTTAGTAGCAATTTAAAGAAAACTTTTTTAAATAATTTTAATTATTTTTATATTTTTTTTTTTATTTTTTCACTTTAAAATTTAAGATAAAAATTTAAAAAAATAAAAATTATTAATAAAATTTCAAAAAAATCATTAATTTTGCGAAAAATATTTTTAAGGAAGAAAATTCATATTTTCCAACTAATTTTGGTCACGTGACTTTAAAAAAAATTGTTTTTCGACATTTCAATAGAAAATGTCGTAATTAAGCAAGTTTTTTTTAGTTTTTTGTATAATTTTACCATAAACAGTAATTTTTCATGATTTTTTAATATAAAAATTCCAAAATATGTCAAAAATATTTGTATTTTTATTTTTCCCCCTGAATTTTTTCGACAAAATCCGAGGGGGGGGGAGACAAAAAATGGATATATTAAATTTATTCGCCTTAATGAAAAAAATATTTTCCCATTCGATTTTTGACCTTTTCTTCAAAAAATTTTATCAAAAAAAAAACTGGAGAGCTTTTAAAAAATTTTTTTGTGAAAAATCGAAAATTTTTTTAAAATTGCACTTGCCGAAAAGAAAAATTCCTTACCTGGTCATTGGCATTCGTTTCCGTGTTTGTTCCATTCACGACGACGCTCGAGGTCGCCGAGGATCCCGAAGTGGGCACAATTGACGTTGGTATCGCCGCAATGCCATTCTGGCCAGTTGTCGTCTTGTTTGGCGACATTTGTGCGGCAACGAGTTGCTGTTGTTGCTGCTGCTGCTGCTGCTGTTGCTGCAAGTGATGCGATAACAAGGCAGCATTTTGTTGTTGTTGCTGTTGTTGTTGTTGCTTGACGGCGGCAATTTGCTCAGCAATTGACGTTCCCTTGACGGCGACCAAATTTGGCATCGCGTGCGCGGCATCCGTGGGGAGTCCCGTGGCGCCAGCTGCCGCTGCGGCGGCATTCGCTGCAAGCGTCGCGGCATTCTGTGGCGTGGCTGCTGTCGCTCCCGGCGGAAAACCCGGGGGCGTTGGAAAAGGTGTGGCTCCCATGCCCGCTTGCACCATGTGCTGCAAAGAAAAAAAGGAAAAAAATCATTGCAACTGACATGCGAGCCAAAAAGTTTCTTTTTTTTTTGTCACAAACACCCACAACGCACATGTAACATTTCCCTTCTTCTGCCAAAATTGTAACCTTTTCAACTCAAACAAACGTCGTAATGTCGAAAGACGAAGAAAGAAACAAATATTGGCCCCAACCTGAAAAACACTCACAGACATAAATGTCATCTAAATTATCGTTTTATTCAAATTAGATGTAGTTTATTTATATTTATTTCATTCAACAATCAAACAATAAACGGTAAACACACGGAATAAAATACACACGAACTGAGCAGTAGTCAGTGTAATGTCGTCGTCGTTGTCGTTGTGAGCTTTTTGTTTTGCTACACTCAATTTTTCGAGTATGAAGCATGGAATTATTGTCATTATTATGTAAGACGTTGAAGGGTGAAGGAATGAAAATAAAATGTAAAATTATGAAATGAAACAATAAAAAACGTGGCATTAAGAGAAGAAATTATGCGATTTTGTAAATTAATTTTGAAACAAAAATTATTTTTAGGGTTTCTGGCTATTACATTAAAGAAGAATTTTCGACAGGTACTTTCAATTATTTTTAAATATTTTTTGATTTTTATGATTTTTTTTTTAATTTAAGACACTGAAAACAATTTTTATAGTCTCAAATTTTAGAAAATATTCAAAAAAAAATTATTTTTTGTTAAAAAAATGAAAATTTATTTAAAATTTTCTGAAATAAAAATTTAAAAAATGTCGAAAATTTATTTTTTGTTGAAAAAAATTTAATTATTTTTTGTAAAATGTAAAAAATGCAAATATTAGAATATTTTGAAATAATTAAGGTCGAAAAATTGATGAATGAATTTTAGTAACAGAAACTTTGATTCCCTAGGGTCTCCCGAAAAAATATCTTTTTTGTCCTTTTTGTAATTTATTTATTTTTTTTATACAAGATAAAAAATATTTAACTTTAACGATTTATTTAAGGTTTCTGCTATAAAAACCGTTCAACTTTTAATTTTCTACGAATTAAAATGAAATTTTGGATTTTTCTTCAAATATGAACCAAATTTTTGATTTTTGACTCATCTTCGAATATTTTTTTTTTCAATAAAATAAATATTTAATCTAAAATTATGAAGAAAATTTTCATATTTTTTTAATGTTCAAAAATTTTAAAAAATATTTTCTCGATTATTTGAACATAAAAGTTTATAAAATTGTTTAAAATATTTGAAAGTAAAAATAGTCTTAACATTTTATGTAATTTAAATTTAAAAAGTGGTAAGCTTTAATAAGCTTGAGATTTGGTCAAATTTTGATAGTTTTTATTCGATTTTTATCAAATAAAAAACTTGAAAAAAATTTTTTTTAAAAAAAAAATTAAAAAAATTTTAATTATTTTCAAATAAAAAAAAATTTATTAAATAATAAGTCCATTACGCAAAAAAATTTTACTTCATAAACAAAAATTCAAGAAAATTTTAAAATTAAATTTCGATTTTCAAAACTTTCAATTATGTTTTTAAAAAAAAAATTATGGAAAATTTTAAATTTAATTTTTTTATCCTAAAAAAATTATTTAAAAAATTTCAAAATCAATTTTCTGCAGTAACGACCTTTTTCTAATAAAATATTCAAAATTCTTGCCAAAAAAAACTTAATTTTCTTGCATCAAAATTCACTTGAACAAAAATCTCCTCAAGGTCATCAACACAAACGAAAAACTACATTGCCCTCGCGCCAACACATTCACTGCAAAATACATCAAGAGGATTCAATTGTTCAAATAACTCGCTCGTAATTCACTCACTAATTGAATCCGCAAACAAACAAACAAACGATTCTTGTTATTTTGTAAATAATCTCTTGATGCACGACCAATCGCAACGGCAATAAAAATGACAAACTGCCATTCGTCTAAGACGTAATTTATGTTCATTCAATTATTCAGGTCTCCCAAAGTAACAGGCGCTGTGCTGGAATTATAATGTTCTTCTGCGACGTGTCGGATCATTAAACTGCTGCACGTCATAAAACCCGACGATCCTGTTTGCTTGAAATAACCTGTCGTCGACATCGCTGCGATGGTGTAAAGTGCAAGTGGTGATGACGGCGGCGATAATGACGCACGGTGGGCCGATAATGAAGAAAAAATCCAAAAAATAAATAAATTTAAATTATTCTGATTATTCCAAACCAACCAATTTATTTTTTTCTCCAAAATAGCTTCGAAAAACTTGAAAAATCGACAAATTTTTTGCAAATTTTCTATTTTATGGTAGAAACTTGTAAAAAATTTTTATAAATAAAATTGAACTTGTAACGCAATAACTCAAATTTTGCTTCACGAATCTTCACGAAGAAGATTTAGGAACAGCAAAATAAAGAAAATATGCAAAATTTTATCAAAATTTTTTAAATCATGATTTAAGTTTAAATAAAAGTCATTTCAAATGGACTTAAATCGAATTATTTAACGTAATTTGCAATAATATAAAGAAAAATTATAAATTTTCCAAAATTTTTTCAAAAAAAAAAATTTTTTTTTTAGAAAAAAATGAAATTCTTTCCAAAAATATATTTTTTTTTTCAAAAAAAATTTTTTTTTCCTCCGTAAATAAAGTTTTTTCCTCAAAACATGAATTTTTTTATAAAAAAAAATTAAAACTTTTATCCCAAAAATTAATTTTTTTACAAAAAAGTAAATTTTTTTTCTCAAAAAAGTGATTTTTTCCCAAAAAATAAAATATTTTTCTAAAAAAAAAATGAAAATTTTTCACAAAATAATAATTTTTTCCCCAAAAAATGAAAATTTTAGATCCAAAAAAATGAAAATTTTAGATCCAAAAAAGTATTTTTCCGAAATTTTTTGAAATAAATGAAAAAATTTCGCAAAAATTGTCTAAAAGCCAAAAAGAAATCGATATTTAACTCAAACTTAAGCTTTTTTAATTAAAAAATTAAGTTTCAAAACCCTGATTTTTCCAAATTTTTCCATTTTTCTATTAAATTTAAAAACTTGAGGACTCAATTAGAGCCCACTGTGCGACGACGCGACACACACATCGTTGTTTGAAGCGACCGACTGTAAATTTATTCAACCTTGATACCCTTTTTATGTCTATTTGTTTATATTTGGCATAAATATTAGTAACGAACGTCGAAAAAAAAAAACAAAAAACGCAAAAAAAAAAAGAAGCGCCACTTTTCTCTCTTTCTCCCCATTTTTCTTACAACTTTTTTCTATGCGAGACAGTTACTTGTCATTTTTTGCGTTGAAAATTGTCATCAAACTATTAGCATGCCCGCGTGCAATAAACCTTCGTTTTGTCATCGAAACGTACAGCACGAACAATTGAGCGCGCTCGTGAGAGAAAAAGTGTTGTTTTTTTTGGCATTCGAACAATAAATTCTTCTGATTTGCCCAAATAAACTAGAAATGAGCATGAAAAACGTTAAATTATTATTATTTCGAACACAAAACTGCTGCGAAATTTCCTGCAAGATTTTTTGCTTAACTTTTGCTGTGTGCCCAACAAATTTTTCTAACAAGAAACACATCAAAACACAACACATTTCTCGTCTATTCTGGCAGCAAAGTTCTGCATTATGCAACTCAGGATTTATTTATTTATGTTAATCCAGTTGCCATACAAATGTTTTATTTTATTTCCTTCGTTCCGAAACACACACATTGACGACGACGACGAACACGATGAGAACGATGTACGCATAAGTTTTTTTGATTTTTTGTGTAAATATACAAAAACAACTAAAAACTATTGAAAGAAAAAAAGTTTTTTGTACGCGATGTTTGATTTTTGTTTAGTTTTCTAATGCAGTGAAATGTAGTTGGAACGGACTTTTTGCTTCTTCTTCGTGGGACAGCTTAAAAAATGTTTGTTTTTAGGGTTGTTTTGGGTGCCGAAGGTGATTTTTCACGGAAAAAGTTGGAAAAATGGAACATAAGGGACCTCGGGGGAAGATTAAAAAGTTCGTTAATGATAGTTGGGAAGATGTTCTCGAAGAAAAAATGTGTCTCAGAAGGAAATATTTTTCTAAAGAAAAAGTTTTTTAATGACATTGTAAGTTGTAAAATGTAAAAAGGGCTCAATTTCAAAAATTATTTTAAATTAGGTTTTTAACGTAAATTTATTCAAAAATTTAAATTTAAGAAATTTTTTTCTTATTGATTAAATTTTTTTTATTTTTTTTTTTTTTTTTTTTTTTATTTTTTTTTATAATTTTTTTTTAAATTTTTAATTTTATTTTTTTTAATTTTTTTTTTTAATTTTTTTACCAAATTTATTTTATAATTTTTAATTTAAATATTTTTTATTTTATTTTTATTAAATATTTTTTTTTTAATTTAATTCATTAAATTTTATAAAAATCAACAAATTTTCCTGAAACTTTATTTTTTTTAAATTTTCCATGAAATTTTTCTTAATTTTGAATGACAATTTCGAATAAAATTACTATAAATTCTCAGAAAAAAATATTTTTTTCTATCAAAAGTTATTTTTATTACAAAAATTAAATCGAAATTAAATCAAAAATAAAATTTATTTTTATTAAATCGTTAAAAATTAGCAGTTTTAAGTCGAAAGCTGTCGAAAGGTGAAATTCTTGACCTTTTATTATCAACTTTTAGTCTGAATAATAAGATTAAAAATAAAAAATTATCAGAAAATCGTCAAAAGTATAAAAAACTCATAATTGGCAGCTGCTAATTAGGGAAAAAATGTGAAATTTAATTTTTCATCCACCAACTTTTCATAATACGCAAAAATAAACTTTTAAATAAAAGCCGTTTAATGCGGTAAAAATATTATCTAGCAAAAATAAAGCTGCCACAAAGCCGGAAGAACTGAGTTTGGAAGATAAAATTGTCAAATTGTGGTAAAATTGCCAAAAATTAAAATTTAAAATTATTTAAAAATTAAATTTTTAATATTTTTTACATTAAATTCTTCATTTTGGTCTAAAAATTGTAATTTTCTAAGCAAAATTTGAAATTTTCTTGACTTTTTTCATTGAAAAATTTTCCATTGACTTCAAAATATTGCCTATGTCACTTAATCTTTAAAAAAATACGTTCTAAGCCATGAATTACAATAAAAATTGATTGATTAATGAGGTAGAAGTAATAAAACAAGGTCTTTCAAGCACGATAAGGTGATAAAATTATCGTTCAAAAGTTGCCAAATTGTGTAAATTTGGTTAAATTTGAGATTAAGGAAGTACTAAATCATCAATTTAGAACATACCAAGTTACTTATCTGAATAAAAATTAATCTGAAGAGACTTTTTACGGAGTTTAAAATAAAAAATCTCGAAAAATTAACACAAATTTCGTAAAATCATGAAAAAATATTAAATTTTAGGTAAAAAATTCTTTAATTTTTATCAATTTATTATTACAAATTGATTTTTTTATGAAAAAATTTTAAATTTTGATCATTTTACTTTAAAAAAATGAAAATTTGGCTCCAAAAATTCTCTTTAGAACTCTTAATTGGATTTGACAAGTCAAAAAAAAACTTTCAAAGATCATAAGAGCTCACCTGACACAACAAAAATAAACGCTAAGCCTCGTTTGCTGAAAATCGGTCGTTTTCAATTAATGAAAAGCTCATCATACACCCACATTCCACCCGCATCTGCAACATTCACTTCGCATTCCCATCGCCTCTCCTTATAATTTCGAAATTATATTCACCTTTCTATCATAACAAAATTTTATCCCCAAACGCCTTCTACCTCCATTCCCGATTTTCACGGCATGGCACGGCAATACAACAACGACAACGACATGGCACGCACACCTACACGACAACACACTCACTTAAAATTCATCCCCAATTTCATCTTTCTCTGCCGCTCGCACAGACACAATTTGCCTTACACACATTATTAACCCAAACATGTTGTCTTCTATTCTACACGTCAATATTTACTTTTTCCATCAAATCAAATACTGAGGAAAATTAAACACTCGCTTTTCTTTATTTTCCAGTTTTCACAACGCAGTGGCATGAAATGGCATTTTTTTGAGGCCCTGAGAGCTTAAAAAATAAATTTTTGGAGAATTTTTTCGATTTTTTTTCATTTTATTTTAATATTGATTTATTTTCTTTTTAAGTTAAGTTAAATAATTTAATAGTGAAAAAAATTTATTAAAAAATTAAAAATTTAATTTAATGAATAATTAAATAGTTTATTAACATTTTAATTTAATTGTAATTTAATATAATTAATTATTTACATTTAAAATTCAATTAATTTCATTATTTTTTAAAATTATTTAAATTAATTACATTATTGTCATTTTTTTAATTTAAAAAATTATATCAGAAAATTTTCAAAATTTTTATTAAAAAAATTATTTTCAATTAAATTAAATTAATTAATTATTTTTTTTTTTTAATTTAAAAATTAAAATAAGTTTGGTAAAAATAGCTTCTTAATATAAATTTTTGATATATTTTAAATTAAAATATATATGTATATTTTTTTAAATTGTTTATTCAACTAAAATTTAAAAATTATTATTTTTTTTTTAATTTTTTAAAAAAATAAAATTTTATTTTTATTATTTTTATTATTATTTTATTAAACTTTATTTTAATTTTAATTTAAATTAATTTTAATAATTAATTAATTTATTAATTAAATAATTTTTTTTAAAATTTTTTTTTTTTTTATATTTTTTAAAAAATAAAGCTTTTAAATTTATTTAAAAAAAAAAAAATAAATAAAAATAAATTTCAAACTTCCTATAAAAATTTTATATTTCCTTTGAAAATTTTTCTCACAAAAAAATAATAAAATTGGCAAATAAATTATCTATAAAAAATTGAAAAGGTCTCAAAAACATGCCATATGGTCCCACTGGGCACAGAACACAAGAACTCTGGTAATCTAATGAAAAGTGAACAACTTACCGGAAAATACATTCCTTGCGGGGGAAGAAAATATGCTCCGGAGCCCCACAGTTTGACTGATTTTAACGTTAACTGGTGTCACGAAAAAATTACTGGAAATATTTATTTATTTATTTTAATTTATTTTATTTTTCACTTTTTTTCTACTTTTCACGAAAAAAATATTTTCTTTTGATTATTATTTATGAACTTTTTTTTCTTTTTTTTTTAGATTTTCATTTCTCGCCCGTTTCTGGCGGTCATTCAATTTCTTTGCTCCACAAAAAAAATATTTCTACAGCTTGATTATTAAAGGAAACACCAATTTATTTTGTTTTAATTGATTCAATTGATGATGAATTGAATAGAAAGAAGACGATGATGGCGAACCCGTCTATTCCCGTATGTTATTTCGCTGTATTTTATTTTTTTTTTCCGAGATAATTGAGTGAATGTGTGTGTCGTGCTGTATTTTGTATTATTTCAGAGATAAATATAACAATTTTTTTACATCGAAAAAAGACTCGCTAAGCAGACGACCGAAAAGAGACTGAAAAACATATGAATGAAAAGAACAGTATCCCCCCATTTATTTTGATGCACATACACACACACACGCCGCCATTCTGCGAACGCACGAGACGACACGACGAGAGTTCTGCCATACAACGACGAGAGATGGGTACGAGAACAGCCTGGGAGATTGCCTGCCTGCGACTACGCAGATGTGTAGCAAAGTTAAAAATGGATGAGGATATACGTCGGTCGTAAAATCATCTCACGTCGTCGTCGTCGTTGTCGTTCTTCTCGTGTTTTTGTTCTCTTGCGGACCGTATGGGAACGTTCTCTGCATTTATGATGATGTTGACGATGATGGTAGAGAGGAAAATTATTTTATGATTTTTTTTTTTAGAATTCTCAAAACGAGACTTTCCTCTAAGTCTTTCTCTTTCTCCGTCGTTGCAACACCGAAAAATCACTGAAATGCGTCTCAGAAGGTGCAACGACGACGACGACGGAAAATAAAAACAGACGAGTTCGCCATCCGCCAGTCGCGGTCCCGAAAATTAATTTCCCACTAATTGTCAACTTACAAAACAAAAACTAAAAGAAATGACGCGTAAATGCTCCTTTTGCGTTCGTTCCTCTTCAAATTTTTGGTGATGCGGATGTTCCACGAGCGACGATTCAATCGATTTGAGGATTCTTGTTGTGCGTCACCACACCCGAAAATACGATTTTGGTTCTTTTTTCAGAATTTCATCCCTTTTTTGCTTTGATTTTTTTTTTGTGATGCAATTTCGCGTTGTGTTCTTTGTTGGTTCGCACACAAAAAATTTACTTTTTTATTTTTAAGGAGTAAAAAAATAGGATTTTTTGGAATTTCTTGTTTTGATATCACAATTCAAGCAGCTTTCTGCTTGTTTTTAAATTGATTTTTACTGTTTTTTTACTGCCTAGGAGAGTACAGAAGAGTATTCTACAATTAAATTCTTGGAGCTCGCAAATTTTTTTGGCTATCTCGACTATTGTAAGCTCAGTACTGTCGTTGCGTGCTGCATTCTGTACGGGAGGTATGGGTTTGACAAGCACAGGCGACGACATGGGTGTGCGACATCGTGCAAAAGAGGGGTTGGAAGTTAAGGGAAATTAATTGCACGAGTTTCGGAATTTTTTCCGGTTTGAAGTCTTTTGAGAGATCAAAAATATGTTTTTTTGGACAATTTTTTAATTAAAAAGCAGACAAATATTGAAAAATTGTCTTTTAGAGTAATTTTTGGCCAATTTTCTTTCAAAGTTTTTTGAAATTCGAACTTTTTTTTAAATTTTGAGTAAAAAAATTAATAATTTTGAAAGAAAATTTGTTCAAATTTTATTAAAAAAATGTTTATGATGAGATACTAACACTTTTTAAAAGTTATTAAGAGAATATTTTTGAACTTTTGAAACATTTCAAACATCAAAAGTTAATTCTTTTACAAAAATTAGAAATTAACGGAACTAAAATGGGCATAAAATTACCGAAAAACTACATTTTTAGAAATAAAATAAATTTTGAGAGACCAAAAAATACATTTTTTTTTTTGTTTAAAATAAGCCACAAAAAATATAAAAAAAAATTTAAAAATTGTCTCTTAGACTTATTTTTGGTCATTAAAATGTTAAGAAATTTTTTAAAAAGGTACTTAAATGGTACAAAACGATTGAAAAATTTATTTTTAACTCATTTTCGATCGAATTTTAATCAAAACTTTTTAAATTTAAAAATATTTTCATTTTTTTTATTCCAAAAATTATTAATTTTAAAAGAAAATTTGTTCACTTTTCATAAAAATCAACTTTTGAACCTCTACAAAGGCCCTTCCGGGGCTAATTTTTGTTCTTTGAAAGACTTCAGATAACAAAAAATGTTTTTCTTGTCAACATTTAACGCTAAAATATTCCAAAAGGCTAAAAATTGCCTTACAGTCAATTTTCTACCAAAAAAAAATTAAATTTGAAGATTTTTCAAAAATTTTAGCCTCTAAAATTTTTTTAATTTTTTTTATTAATTAATTCAAAAATTTAAAATTAATTTAATAATTCAAAATTTTAAATTTTTTTTTTATTAATTTTAATTTTTAATTAATTTTTTTAAAATTTAAATTTTTAAATTCAATGGCCTTAATTTAATTAATTTTAAAATTTTTAGATCTTAAAACTCATAATTTTGAAAATAAATTGTTCAGTTATCATTTGAATGAATTTTTGGAAAATTTTTAAATATTGAAAAAAGATCCACCAAACAAAATTTTTAAACTTTCATTAAATTTCAGAGCACATAAAATTCTTTTTCTGCCAAAATTATGACTCTAACGGCCTTAATTTGCCATTAAACTTAATTTTTGAGCCAATTTTCTCTCTTATTTCATGCCCGATGATCAAAATTGACTCAAAGAACTTTAATTTTATCTTAACAATTGACTTCAAGCCCATCAAATCATTCTTAAAAAGTTATTTTTTTACCAATTTTCTTCTGAATTCAATCTCTTAGCACGCTGTACTCACCTAAAAAATAATTTAAAATTCAATTTTGATGAAAACATACTGAAAATCCTTCAAAATTACACAAAATTTATGAAAATCTTACAATTCAGTATTTCTCACAAGCAATCAAAGATCCGAAAAAATCAAAATTTTCATTAAAACTCCAATACTCGGTATTGAAATTTTTTTAAAAGACGTTATACCGCTTCTTCAGACCAAAATTCATCAAAATTAAGCCTTCAATAACTCAAATACTTCCTTTTTAACTCAATTCCAGCTAAATTTTCGCGATCCTTCACCTCGCATGCGATCCAAATTCCAAGAAAAACGACCATCTTGCCATTTTTTGCGTTGCGGGACGACACAACATTCAATTTTTCGTCGTACTTACCCAAATTTCGTGGTTGATTTGCTTCCATTCCTGATTCATTTCCAGCAAGATCAGGTACCGATGTATGTCCTGCAAATTCCACATCGGAAAAAAGCGCTAAAAACTACAAAAAATCTAAAAATTTACGCCAGCGAAATGTTCCGTAGCACAGCTATCGTTGATGTGAGCAACGTGCGCGTGCAGATTTAAAATTCCAAGAAATTGGATCGCGTCGAGAACGGATCGACAATCGGAATTGATGTCAACAAAATCGTAAACAAATCACTTTGCCGGGGAAAAATTGCTGTTTTTACGAGTTTTTCGCGGAAAATCAAGATGAAAATCGCTGTGGAGGGCTGCGCTCATGGCGAACTCGAGAAAATTTATGACGTCATCGCGGAATTGGAACAGCAACAAAATGTAAAAGTGGATTTGTTGATTTGCTGCGGCGATTTTCAGAGTACCCGGAATCTGGATGACTTGGATTGTATGGCGGTGCCGCCGAAACATCGCGATATTTGTACTTTTTACAAGTAAATTTGTCAATTTTTAATGAATTTCGTTAATTTTTGTTGATTTTTTAGGTATTACAACGGGGAAAAACGCGCCCCAATGCTGACTTTGTTCATCGGCGGCAATCACGAAGCTTCGAATTACTTGCAGGAGCTTCCGTATGGCGGATGGGTCGCTCCCAACATCTATTACATGGGCTATGCGGGCGTCGTGAACGTCAACGGGGTCCGAATTGCAGGAATTTCCGGCATTTACAAGGCTCACGACTATTTCCGGGGACATTTTGAGGCGGCACCATACAATGACAGCACTCTTCGGTCCGTTTATCACCAACGCCAGCTCGAGGTTTTCCGTCTTTCACAACTTACGCCCAAAATTGACGTTTGTATCTCGCATGATTGGCCTCTGGGAGTCACAAAATACGGAAATGTCGGGCAACTCATACGTTTTAAGCCATTTTTCCGGGATGAAATCGAGAATAACACTCTTGGAAGTCCTCCGTGTGAAGAATTACTGCACAAATTGAGGCCAAAATATTGGTTTTCCGCACATTTGCATTGTAAATTCTCGGCAGTGGTGCCGCATGACGAAGAAGGAAGCGAAACAAAGTTCCTGGCGCTCGATAAATGTCTCCCGAAACGAAGATTTTTACAGCTTTTGGACATTGAAGAGCCCGAAAATGCTGAAAAGGGATTTTTCTACGATTTGGAGTGGTTGACGGTGCTGAGTCAGACAAATTCCTTACTCAGTGTGCAACGAACGCCGAATTACATGCCCGGTCCGAACGGAAATGAGCGTTTCGACTTTCGCCCCACGGAGGACGAGATGAAAATCGTTCGTGACAAATTCCCGGATCTTCGTATCCCGGAAAATTTCCAAAAAATCAGTCCCGCCTACAATCCGAACGACAATCGGCGTCACGGAACGATGCCAGAAGCGCAAGTTAACATGCAAACGACCACTTTTTGTGACAAACTCGGCATCGATGATCCTCTAAGTCTCGTTTTATTGCTTTCCGGCAAGGAACTCAACTACTCGACGTCGAATATGAGTCACGAGGAGACTCCTGCGTCAACGTTGGACGACACAGGAAACGTTTCTGGCAATTTTTCACCGCCTCCAGCAAGTGATTTGCCAAAACCCGTATGGATGATGGAAGATCGCAGCGGAGATCCCGACAAAATTGACTTGGATGACGACGATGAGGACGAAGCAGCGCTCGCGGAAGCTTTCACAGCGAAATATTCGACGCCATTCAAGTCAGTTTTAGGCTTAAGCTCGGAAACGAAACCAGCTTCGACGCCAAATCGCATGAAAATGACACTGCCAAGTCCGAAATTCGAAAGTTGTTTGGGCACAAATGCGGAAAGTGTCGAAAAAAAGATGCCTGAAAGTGTCGAAGAGGAAGCGACGCCCGTGAAAAAGTTCAAAAGACGAAATCAGGAGATTTATGCGACTCCCAGTGATGAATGACGTACAAAAAATTAATAAAAAAATATTTTTTTCGTAAATGCGAGTTAATTTTTTAGTCAAAAAAAGTTATAGGATGTCCCTTTTATCCGTTTCTGGCAACTCGAATGGCTCAACATCACAGTAGTACGAATATGGTGCACGTATTTTCTCCAAATACAGTTTTTCGGTATCGCCGGTGCGTTCAACGACTCTTCGGTAGAACGAACATTTTCGATTTCCGCCGATATCTTCGTCGTACGGAGGACTTAGGACATCAAAAAAGGCTGCATTTCCCTCGATTGCTTGAATTTCATGGAAATTACTGTCGCTTGGGGTTAAACAAGCAGCTGGTGAGTCAGGTGATAAAATCTAAAAATTTAAAAAATTAAGATTTTGTACGAAGAAATGTCAAAAATTTACTTACTTTACTTTCTCCTTTGGAAACTTCGAATCGTTGTCCCATCTGAACATTCATCGGATCAACTTGGTCGTCAATTTTTGTGTAACTTCGAATTTTTACACGTCCGTTAATGACTTTTAACAAGCCAGTGATGTCGGGATGATCGTGCAGAGGCATCGTACTTTAAAAAAAATTTAATTTTAATCAAAAATTCTAAAAAAAATAATTTTTTCTCTTACTATCCATTCCTCAAGATGAAAACTGTCAGTGTAAAAGTCTCCGATTCATAAATATTTACAAAAGTACATGGAGCTTTTCCTTCCGCTGCGAATGTTTTCGCCGACATCAACTCGGGATCGAGAAAATTTTGTAAGCCATTCACCAATTCTCGTAATTGCAAGAAGTTCTTTTGATATGTTGCGAGATTTTTTGGCTCGAAGGTCTGTCGTGCCTGCCGGATGATTCTCGAAAGCATAGAAGTCATTGTCTTTGACTTCCGTGAGAGTTTTGAGCCAATTTTCGAAGCGAGTTTGGTATATTGTGAAATCAAAACAAAATAAATTTATGAATGGTGAGTGATTTTCTGGGTAAAACGGTGAAATGGAGGTTTGTTTTTGGTTGAAAGATGTACTTCTAAAGCGTTTCGTTGGGAAAAGTTACGTTGAAGAGGATGGTTGTCCGTCAGAGTTGTCCGTGATTATACAAATTATTTTTTGAAGGAATATTTTTTAAGTCACCATAATTTGTTTTATTTGAATTAAGAACTTTCATTAATTAAAACAGTTTGAATAGAATTTCTTGCCCCGGCAACATTGTGAAATAAATTATTTTGTTAAAAGCTACCTTATGGCATTACAGTACATAATAACATAGTCCGTAAGAAAATTTTACAAATTTATGATGAGCATGACAAGAAATTCTTTTAAATTGTGCTTTTGCTAATCGTTTTTCTTTTGTACAAAATGTTTCTGTATAAGCTGTTTTTTATTCTGTTAGCTGTCTCAAAACTATCATATTGGTATACGTCGGGTTCCCTAATTCCTTACAGATCCAGTCAGCTTATAGGTTTTTTTCAAATAATTTATTATAACATTCTTTCATTTTTTACACAACAAGCAATGTGCGTGTCACAATTTTTTGAGGTACAGGGTCACAGCTTATAGGTAATTTGCATAATTAATTTATTAACACGTTCTTGAAAAATCTGTAGAGCAAACTAATGACTTCTAATAAAAAAGGCGACATAATTTACGTTATATTTAAAACTACTTAGTAGTTTATATCACACTGACTGATACATATCGAAATCCATATAAGCTTAACGATGATGGATCAGCTTTATTATTCAATATCTATTGGTTTTTCATGTCCATATCCTCAGTTGTTTCTTTTTTTCTGATTGATCACGTTGGTGCTCAAATCTTTGTTCTTCGTTTGTTTTAACAAAAAGATGGTATAGTAAAGTGTATCTAATTTCTCAAGATTTTCATTAATGAACTCTTTTATTTGTTTTCTTCTTCACAAGTTCTTACACAATTCTTCTGGTCAATTATTTACACTCCCATAATTTGATATAAAATTTGAGTTTAAAAGCATTAAAATCTGTAAAATAAATAAAATAAGAAAATAAATAATTAAATAAGAAATAATTATACTTACTTTTCTTAAAGCGATAAAAAAATTTCCCTTAGGTAAATAATTCATAAAATGCGCTCACCTCATTCCGTCACACAAAAGTCTTTCCCAACTTGTTGTTTAGAACATCATCGTATCAAATTTTTTATTTGAATTTTTTTATAATTATTATTAAATAGTGTTGTTTTAGATAAGAAAATTTAGTAAAATCCTGTAAAAAACACATCCTAGATAGTAAAATTGTAAGTGAACCATAAAAAACCGTTGCAAGAAAAGGCAAAATCACGCAAAACAACAAAGTGCAAGCTTTGCAGGGGCGTTTTTTTCGCATTCAATGACCACATACGACGACGTCGACGATGTACACATATGAGCGATAAATTAACGCAATTTTTTTACAACAATCATATTTCCTCATTATCTAATTTAATTTTTGTGTCATCTTGTCGCACTTTTATTGAGTTAGCAGTGCAACTGTTGTTTTGTGCGGTGACAAGGAGAGAGGAGCGAGAGACTCGTGAAAAAAAATAATAAAATACGCTCTGCAGTGAGTCATAAATTCAAATCTCATTTCTCGGTCAACTCATAGGTGGAAGTACCTTATTTGGACTCAATTTAACAATGCATACGCCATAAATTTGTTGTTGTTGTTGTTTATGTTTTTTTACGAGTATGAAAATTTTTTGTGTTGAAGAAGGTCGAGATTTCTATTTATTGCCGTGTCGCACGAGAGTCGTTGTCGTCGTCCACAAAGAAATTTTTGGAATTTTTTTTTATCAAGGGTGGGCGGAAATCGTTGTTTTGTCGTTCTTGAATGAATGTGAATTAACGTGGATCGTGGATTGTGGCGACGCAAATCCGTTAAAATAGCGTTCATTGTGAAAGTGTGTTTTTAGTGAGTTTAAGCAGCAGCATAAATGTGTCATATGCATAAATCGAGTGATTTGCCTTTCGTGACAAATCATAATAAATTCATACAAACATCTCAACAATTCCATATTATTATTCAATTTGTAGGTTTTTTCATATACACCGCCACAGTTGTTAATCTATCGTCGCGCACGTAGCAAAAAAATAAAAATTAAACGTAAATATGGGAAAATTGTTAAGTATCTTGGCTTACACGAGCACACATGAGAACGAGAAAACTTCCGACATATTTCTGGACTTTGAGAACTGCGTGCCGAGCGTCAGTGAAAAGCGCGTTTTTGAGGAGGTCGAACACGTTCTGCGGCAATCCGATGGCATTTTGGAGGAGATACAGTGCTACAAGGGCGCCGGAAAAGAAATCCGTGAGGCAATTAGCAACGTGAGTCCGGAAGTGCAGGAAAAGGCATGGACTGCCGTGGTGCCGCTTGTGGAAAAGTTAAAACGTTGCTTCGATCATTCGATTGAGCTGGAACGCGTTGTTCCGATTCTGTTGGAGGAGCTGGTGGGCGGCAATCGTACGCCGCGACAACATTTGGAGGAACAACAAGCACTAGTCAAACAGCTGGCCGAAATTCTGGAATTTGTGTTGAAATTTGATGAGTATAAGGTGAGAAAATTTTTAAAAAATTTAAATTTTTAAGAGATATTTTACATTTTTACTTACCAAATTTTTGTGAAAATTTTATTTTTAATTTTTTACATAAAAATTTGGCTAAAAATTGAACTATATTTAACGAAAAAAATAAAAATTTGCAATTTGAAATATTTAAAAATTTTTTTAAATTCCTAAATTTTTTTTATTAAAAATTGGCAGAAATTTGTAATTTTAAGGTTCAAAAATACTAAAAAAAAATTGGTAGAAACTCAAAATTTTACCGAAATTCTGAATTATATTTTTTAAAAATTTGAAAAAGATTTAAATTTATTAATTTATTAAAAATTTTATTTTAAAAATTTTATAATTAATTAAATACATTAATTTTAATTAATTAAAATTAAATTGAATTTAATTAAAATAAATAATTTCAGTAAAATTAATTAATTTAAAAATTAAATTAAAATTTAATTAATTTAAAAAATTAAAAATTTAAAAAAAATAATAAATTAATTAATTTAATTAAAATTAAAGTTTATTAAATTATTTTTAACATTTTTTAGAACAAAAAATTGGTAAAAAAAATTAATAATTATTTTTTTTTTCCTAATTTTTTGGTTTAAAAAATGTGAAATAATTTTTAAATAATTTTAATATTTTTTTCTTTTTAGATGAAAACACCCGCAATACAAAACGACTTTAGTTACTATCGGCGCGTCGTGAGCCGACAACGCTTAGATGCGAACAACGCTGTGATACCATCGGATTTGGCCAACCGAATGTCTCTCTTCTACGCTCACGCAACCCCCATGCTGAAGGTTTTGAGCGAAGCCACTTCGAGATTCGTCGAACAACATTCAAGTGATACAGAAAACACCACAGAAACGCTAGGTAAGCATTTAAAAATAACAAAAAACGTCATTTCCTGACTCGTTATCTCTGGAATTTTTCAGGTACGATGGCAAAAGTATGTTTACGGATGCTGGAAAATCCAAATCTCTTGCGACAATTAACGCGAGAGGAAACACAACTTCTTGTTTTGCGAGTCATGGTAAGTTTTTATCACCTTTTTTTCGATTCAATGTCAATGACGTCATTTTTTTTCTTGTAGGTCGGCTTAGTAATTCTCTACGATCACGTTCATCCGGATGGCGCATTCAAGAAAAATTCGCATGTCGATGTCAAGGGATGCGTTAAGCTGTTGCAAGCACAGCCGCCAGCCAAGTCAGAACCGCTCTTGAATGCCTTGCGGTACACCACGAAGCACCTCAACGAGGAAAATACACCAAAAAATATCAAAAACTTATTAGCGGCGTAAGGAACTCACTCGCCCCAGTTTCATCAAATCCAGTTGATTATTATTAGATTAGACGAAAAGGCGAAGAAATTTTCTCCCAGTTGTTGTTTTATCTTGTTTTTTGCGTCGATAAACGATTATATCTAGCATGATAGCGAAGAAAAAAAATATTATGGCAAAAATTGTTAAATAAATTTTGAGATAACGGCCTGTAAATTAATTGGCCTCTCTCTCAAAAAAGCTTTAATCCAGTTAAGTTTGTTTTTTTTCAACTTTCTTCTTTTTTTATGAATAAATAGTTAGTTAAAAAAAATATTTAGCAGTAGATAGCTCTTAAGTCTCTAAATAAAAAAAAATTAATTAAGTCTTTTTATATCAGAAAACTTTAAATAAGTCAAAATTATTTTTTAAGAAAGCACGCGACAAATCACAACTCACCCTATATGAAAAAATTTTGTTATAAAAACTTTTTAAATATAAAATGTTAACTATACAACAAGAGATGTAAGCTTTTGATATTTATCCGCTATATGACTGTCGCTCACTTTTTATTGAATAATATGTGCTTTAAACAATAAAAAAATAAAATTAAATAAATTAAAAAAAGGAATTCCTTTGAAATGAAAAAAAAAATTGATTTAAAAAAAAGGTTTAAAAAAATATGTTAAGAAATATGGACCAAAACAATAAAAAATAAAATAAAAATTGAACAAAAACGACGACAAATAAACGCACACAACAGTCAAAAACTGCCATTTAAAATGAAATTTTGTCTCAAATCTTAATATTTATGAAATGCTATTTAGTGGAAAGGGTGGACATGAAAAAAATAATTATTTAAAAAATTTTTTTTAAATAAAATTATTAAAAATTAATTATTTTTCTGAATTAAAAAATTATCAAAAAAGCACAAATAAGGTAAAAAAATCAGAAAAATAATTTTTTAACAGGCTTGTATGCAAAATATTTTTTTTAAATATGAAAAACAAGAAATAAAATAATTAAAATTTAATTGAGAAATTTTAATTATTTTTTTTACAATTTCAAAAAAATATTTAATTGAAAAAATAATTTTTAAAAAATTACTATCATTTTATTTATTTATTTTTTAAAAATTTCATTGAAAATTAAAAAATAATTAAAGTTTAAAAAATTAATATTTTTTATTATTTTTTCTAAAAAAAAATTGTTAAAAAGAAAAAATTAGATTTCAAAAAAATTAAAAATAAATAGATAAAAAAATTAATTAAAATATGAATTTTCAGTAAAGAAAATAATTTAAAAAAAAATATTTTAAATTAATTTGTTACATAAAAGAATAAATTTAAAAAATTAAAATTCAGATAAAAAAATAAATTAAAAATATAAATTTTCAGTAAAGAAAGTAATTCAGTTAGAAAAAAAATCAAAAAAAAAATTGTTACGTTTATTACAAAAAAAAAAAATTAAAAAAAAAATCAGATAAAAAATCAATTTAAATATAAATTTTTATTAAAAATAATAAAAAATATTTTGGATAGAAAAAAAAATTTAAATTAATTATTAATTAATTTTAATCAATTTTTTCTAAATAATATTTTGAAAGATAAAATCTTAAATTATTTTCATGTCCACCCGCTAAAATAACAAAATTCAATACTATTCAATAAACAATAACGATAAACTTTGTCCGTATGAATAAATTAAATAAATAATAATAAACAATAAAATAGTAAAAATTTAGATCACATTTGTATATCAAGCCGTTATCAATGGACTCATGTCTGACTTTATTAATATTACAAAAAAATAGTTAAATAAATGGAAAAAATATCAATAAATAAAAATATATGTCAAACCAAAGGAAAAAATGAGTTTCTAAAGTAAAAACATTGATGCGTCATAAATTCCTTAAAATTCACGTGAGTATCGATTTCATCATAAAAGTAAATAGTTTGTACGAAAATTAAAAAAAAACGGCATAGGTCAAGGTCTCGTGATTAAAATTCTGTTATACCTACATTTTCTACTGATAAGACCCTCATCGTCAAACAATTGTAAATAAATAAATCATTCACTTTTGCGCGACGAACCAAAGTAGACCTGTAATAATTATTAAAAATGTTGCGTTTCCTGTTTTTAGCTTTTTTAGTGAATTTTTCGCATGGATTATTGTCCCCGAGCAGAAAAGCACTTCCGGGAGAGGCTCCTTTTATGGTTCGGATTTCTGATGGCAGACAATTTTGCGGTGGAACGTTGATTCGTGACAAGTAAATAGAAATTTTTATTTATTTTTTAAAAATTTTTCATGAAAATTTTAATTTTTAGCATCGTTCTCACCGCTGGTCACTGCGCTCGAGCCTCCCAAGCTGGTTTCGTGTCTGTCACCGCTGGCACCAATTACGTCAATTCCCCCGGAAAAGGTCAAAAACACTACGCCGAGCAATTACTTCCGCATGCGAACTTTTCCGTGGGTGCAAATGGCGTTCAAGCCTACAACGATATCGCTTTAATTAAGCTTTCGACGCCTTTTGAGCTGAATTCCGACGTGCAACCGATCAGCTGGGCAAATGTCAGTCTCGAACGGGACTCCGTCATGTTTGGCTTTGGTTACAATGACTTTCATATGCCAGCGCAGTACCTCAGGGCGATTAACGTGACTTTCATTGAGGAGCCCAAATGTGTGGAAATGTTGGCAAAAACCATCACGAAGAGTGTCAAAGAAAATTACGAGCTTTGTGCGGAAAAATGTGCCTGTAATGGCGATTCTGGAAGCCCGTTGATCCAAAAAGACGAGAATGGGGAAGCAAAAATTGTTGGAATTGCCTCGTGGTTGGCCGATGACTTGTATGGATGCACCACACCGCCAGCTGTCTTCCTAAAAGTTGCGGAATTCGAAGATTGGATTACGGAAAAATTGAAAGATTTGGAAATTTCGAACAAAATTAGCACGGAAAGTAGTGAAAAAAAGAGTTATCGAACTACTCGACATCTAGCAAGATATTTTTAAAAAAATTTTGAGCACTTTTATTGCAAAAAATAATTAAAATTAAAATTAATTTATCGAATCTCTTGAAAAATCGCTTGGATCGCATCGAATAACGTTAAAACTAATGAAATTTGTGAATACTTCGCAAATGTCTTCTCAAACCGGAACAGTGCCATAAGGTTCTCGTCTCACTTGCTTGATAAAACAGACTTAATGATCTCCCGCAAAAGCCACAATCGTGTCGTGCCTTCCAAATCTTCTTGTTATACAGTACCAATTTCGTCGCTTTCGTTGCTTTTTGTAAATCTAATTTAGTTTTTTCGTCAGATGCGGGTTTGAGTGATGCATAAAGGCTCCAAATGACGTCTCTGACTTGATTTCGAGAGACAGAAATGTTTTCCGGGGTTGCCGGTACAAGAATGGTGTTTGTTGGAGCTCGCTTCGTCTTGATGCTCCGACGAAGTTTGCGAGGAGATCCACTTTTGTTGCTTTTTTCCGTGTCTCCGTCATCGTTGGAGTCGGTATCCATTAATTCATCGCCGCTCGAAGTTTTTTCATCTGAAGGCTCCGTGCTAGAACTTGATTTTCTTGCGTCTGAAATCCGAGATTTTGACGTTTTTCTCAATTTTTCTGCAGATTTCGGCTTTTTTGGCGACATTTCTGACTCTTTATCACTTTCAGAATCCCTTTCCTCCTTCAATCCCTTTAATTCCAGCAGTTCGCAGCCCTCCACAAAGTCCGCATACTCGCAAAGTGGCACCCGAATCTCGCCGTTGTACACAAACTCAATGATATATCTCATCGTTTGGGGTCGGATGTCGGGCAAAAGTACCACCGGGCACGGATACGGCATCGCAGCTTCCAACATTCGCCACAAAAATTCACTCGATGCCGCGAAAATGGCTTTGTGACATCGAAACTCGAACAAATCCGGGCCACATTGCAGCAGCAAGTCGTACGTTAAAGAGTTTTCGTCTTTTGTGTCATGGAAGAGCTGTTGGGACACCGTCGAGGCCTGAATTTCGTTGTGAAGCTGGACAGAGTGAATTTTCATCTTGAGTGTTTAACTTGAAGTGACATCGACCGGTTTGATCAAAACAAAAAATGAGATAAGCCAATCAAAGTGAAGGAGGATAGGGTTGCCAAGTGTGTGTTTTTTTGCAAGGATGATCTCCTCTGAACAGGAAAAAAATTAAAATAAGAATTTTAAAAAAGAATTTTTTTTATTTTTCATAAATTTCAATTGAAAACTTATAAAAAGTTTTTTGTAACAAATAAAATTTAATGAAATTTATAATTTATGAAAATTTCCATTAAAAAAATTTTTTTAAAGAATTTTTGGATTTTTTTTTATTAATATTTGAATTTAAAATTTTTTGTATACAGAACTAGAAAATAAATTTAAATTTCACTGTTTAAAAGTTTAAAAAAATTAGTTAAAACTTTAAAAAATTCGTAATAAGCCGTCACTTTATTCAAAATATTGAGACTTTTTTATGAGTTTGAAACTCGAGAAATACCTTCCTTTTAATTAGATTTAAATTATAACAAAATATTTATTTGAAATATAAAATCAAAAATAAATTATTATTAAATAATTACAAAAAAAAAATAAATTTTTAAAATAATTGTAATAAAATTTTAATCAAAAAAAATTTATGAAAAAAAAAATGTTTTTTCAAATTTCTTTGAAATTTTCTTTTTTCTTTAAAAAAATAATATTTTTCTATATTTTCTAAAAAATTTAATTAAATTTCAATTATTTAAAAATTTTCGTTTGAACTTTTATAAATTTTTCAAAAATTTTTTTTTTTTTTATTTTTTTTTTTTAATTTTAATTTTTCATAATAAATAAATACATGATGCACTGTAAAAAATAATACTGAAGAACAAAAAAATATGGGTATAAACTACAAAACACTCAAATTTTTGGTGAATTCTAAGAAAATATTTTTTTTTGAATTGAAAAAAAAAATTTTTAATTTACCACTTAAATAAGGCTTAAAATACTTCATACTTTCAATTATTTGATAATATATTAAATTAAAAAAAATAATTTAATTTTTTTACGTTAAAAATTTAAAGAACAAACAAAATTTAAACAATAAAAATTATCTTTCAAAAAATTTTGAAATTACAAATTACAGAATTATGGTAAGCGACAAGCGTGTTTCTTGTTTACTAATCGGTTTGTCTGATCGGAATTGTTCTTGGCAAAGTGGAATACTTGACCAGAAGTGTTAATATTCGATAGTTTTTTGATAGAAGTGGATTTTTTCGGCATTTTAGTGAACGAATAAATAAAATTATTAACTCATAAACTTTTTTCCAATTCATTTATTTAAATTTGTTTTATTTCACAATTTATTTTACAACTTTTTTATTTATCTTTTGTAGTTATCTGCATTAAATCGGGCATCTGCGCTTGGAAGCCGACGGATGATTGGGGATTCCTTCGCCCTTGAATACCACCTTTGTCAGGTCAAAGTATGTAAGCTGACCTTTTTTATACGTTTCGGCAATCCATTCGACAGTATGAGGGTAGAAACCGATTACTACATTGACGTCCTTCTTGTTCTCTGATTCGGTGCTAGAAAATATGACCGCTCCTCCGCAGTGCATTCCGGAATTTTCTCTCTCCAATTTTGTGAAAAATGCATGATCATCCTCGATGGCTCTTCCCTGTCTTTATTTTATTTAGATTGTCAATTTATTGTATATTAGATTTTAGACTTTTAAAATGGGTCTACGGACTTTATTTTTTTGATTTTCATTTGAAGCGGCCTACAAGTAAAATTTAAATAAAAATTTAATTAAAAATAAGTATAAATCAAATTATACGGCAACCCTATCGGAGGATCTTCATTTAAATTTCACAACTAAGTAGCCAATCACAAAAAATTATGTAAATATTGGGCAAAACCCACGCAAAACAGCTGGATATTTTTTTGTGGATTTCCCAGATTTTTTTAGAAAGCGCTTTTTTATTCAAACCCGTTTTTTATCCCAAGCCGCTTTCTTTTTATCACAATGAAGCATTTCGTAACTTTAAAAAATAATTCACCGCAAATTTTACTAAAATCGATGTACACGGAGACATTGGAGGAGGCCACCACTTGTGACTTGATCCTGAAATGTGGACCGGAATTGTTCGAATATTACTGCCACAAAATCGTTTTTGCCGCTTCGAGCAATTTTTTGTACGAAATTCTCAAGACAGCAACTCCAGGAACGATTCCAGTGATAATTTTGCCCGAAATCAAGCCTGCTACGATTAAACGGGTAATTGAGTACGTTTATCAAGGAGAAATTCGTTTGCCGGTGCTTGAATATGGGAACTTTGAGGAAGCTTGTCGCATGTTGGAAATCAAAGGAATGACGGAGGAAAAAGAAGAAAATGTAGAAAAACAGGAAACAAAAAGCACTTCAGGCGTAAAAAGGAGCTTTGATGAGATGGAAGACGGCGAAACGGATGACGAAACGGAAAAAAGTGAAAATGACAAAAGTGACCTTGAGGAAGAAAAAGAAGCGAAAACTCCTGACAAAAAAAGACAAAAAGTCGGCGAAAAATTCAAAGCGACGCCAGAAAATATTTCTTTTATGCACAAACATTTGCGGGAAACTCTTCGAACGATTTACGAACGACTTGACCGGGATATGGAAGAAAATATTTTCAACATCGTAAAAAAGGCGCATCTGGTAATGGAGGACGACATAATAGCAAAAGCGGAGCACGAATGTGGACTTTGTGATAAAAATCTTCTATTGTATTACAAAATGAGAGGAACTCTTGTATATTGGAATTTTTCTAATTTAACAGGACATTTGAAGAAAAAACATGATATCAATTACGCGCCACGAACAAAGTCGAAAAACCCCAAAAAATAATCGAAAAATGAGAAAATTTTAAATATTCACTACTATGAATCATCACCAAAACTGCCAGACAAACTCAAATATTTTTTTTTATTTTTATAAACTAAAAATTAGAATTAATTTTAGCTTTGTAAGCAATTTAGTCTTAGAAAGTGCCTTAGATAGTCGCATCACAATAAAAAAAACAACGTCAAAAATGATTGATTTAACGATTTCGAACACAAAAGTGCCTATTTTTTATTAAAGAAAAATCATCACTAAAAGTGACAAAAATTTGAAATTTATTCTAAATATTTATTTTTTTATTCATAAGGCTCTAAAAACCAAAAATAGCAAAAAAAATCAAAAAAGCCCCAAATTTATTTTAAAATATTCGAAATTTCAATAATTTTTAAGTTTCAAAAAATTTTGGTATTGATAAAAAATTTTGAAATTTTTTAATTAGAATCTTAGAATTAGAATTCTTTAATTTAATTTAATTTTAAATTTTTTTAATTTTTTATATTAAAATTATTTAATCATTTTATCATCAAAATTCTAAATAAAAAAACTTTTTGAAATTTTTTTTTTCAGAAAATAAGTAAATCAGCTAAAATTAAATATTTTTATTAAAAATTTTTTAATTTAATTTTTTTTAAATTATATTTTTTTATTATTTTTAAGTTTTAAGGTCATCAAAAAAAAATATAGATGATGTTAGGATCAATTTAAAAAATTTACAATTTTTTCAATTTTAAATTTATTATTTTAAGAAATTTACTTAAAAGTTCACCAAAATTAGATTTTTTTTAATTTTATAAGTTAAGTTTTAATTTTAAGCTTTTATTTTAAATTTAAGTTTTACCTCGACTAGTCGCTTAGCGATCAAAATTGGACAAAAAATTATTACCAAAAAAAATTAATAACTTAGGGCTCAATATTGCCCATTTATTTAACAAAATCATCACAAAAAAAGCCAAAAAGATTTTTTTAATACTTTAAAATTTTATCTCCTGGAATATTTTTTTTTATTTTTATAAAATTTTATTAAAATTAATTTTAGAAGTAATTATTTTTTCGATTTTTTAAACAATTCAGCTGCCTTTTTCTTATTTTCCTCCATTTCTTCTTGCCGTTTCACCAATTGAGGGATGACAGGATTTGGATCAGGTATCCGAGGCACCCGTTTTCTCAACGTTTCTTTCTTTTCCGGAGTCTTTTTCGGCGATGGACGAACATATTTCACGCTTTTTGTGCGAGGAGGACTTTCATCACGGACTTCTTCTTCAACTTTTTCCTTGCTGGGACCTGCCTTTGCTTTTTTCTGCGTTCTTTTCTTCGTTTTTGTCTCTTTTTCCGCACTTACTTCGCCCGCCAAGCGTCGGATTGATTTTTCCGTGCGTTTACTGACGACTAAATCCTTGTGACTGGTGATTTCCTTGGTTTTGAAATAATTTTTAATACTCGATTGCATTTGTTTTTCGTTCAATTTTTTCATCACGGGCGTCAATAAATCCTCCGTTTTGCTTTTTGTCCATCCGAGTTTCCTGCGAGTCATGTCAAGAATCGCTTCGACATCGGGCATGCCCCAAGTGAAGGGTTCGTCGTTTAAATCCACTTCCGGATACAAATAAGCTTTAACGACATCCAAATTCGGAAATCCCTCGATTAACGAAACTTTTTTCAATTTTTTCTTTAACTCTGTTAAATGCGGTGCCGTGCATTCCTTGCCGTTCATCCACCAATCGCGGAATTTGCGAAGAGCTGAAATCACGGAAATGGCTTCGTCGGTGTGATCGTTTTTGTTGCTGCTGAAGGCGGAAATGACTTCCATGGCGGTTACGGTGCCAATTCCTTGAATGCCGGACGTGTAATCGGAACCGACAAGCATCCCAAGTTGGATTAAAGTTCGTTGGTCGAGATGAAAGAGATTTTTGATGCTCTCGGCGCGATATTCCAAAACGATTTTCTTGTTGTCGAAGAAATTTTTGTAAACGCAACTGCCTCCGAATAACCAAACGTCGCTGTCATCGCTGATAATTCCATCGACAAGTCCGTGTTTGTTCAAAAAAGCACATTCTGCTTCAGCTTCCATTGGAGCAACGATGTATGGAATGCCAAACATTCTAAAAAAAATGTCAAAAAATATTAACTTAATTTTTTTTTTTTTTGAATTTTTAAAAAATTTTAATTTAATTTTAAAAAAAAAATAAATTAAAAAATAAAATTTAATTTTTTTAAATATTTTTTTTATTTTTAAAATATGTAATTAAATTTAAAAAACAATGAAAAATCCAATGGGGCAAAATAAAAAAAAGTCCTTTTCCTTACTTTTTCAAGGAATTTTCAAAAATTTTTTAAAATATTTTTAATTTTTAAAATTTTTTGTGTTGAAAATCGAAATTTTACATGAATTTTCTTCTATAAAAATATTTCATAAAAATTATTTTTTTTTAAATTTTTGACGGTTTTTTTTATGAAATTTTTTCGTTAAAATTTTTAACTTGAAATACTTTCAAATCATTAAATCTAAATGTAGATACCATTAAAACATCTAAAATATCATGAAATATTTTAAAATTTTGGCATTTTGTAAAAATTTTCAAAATTCAGAAAAAAATTGTTTTAAAAACATCGGAAAAAAAATAAATTTGGTAAAATAAAAATATAATAAAAATAAAAAAAAATATTTTTAAAAAATTTACTAAAAAAATATGAGAAAATATTAAAAAATTTATTTGAAATCGATTTTTTTAAATTTCTTGAAAAATTATTTTAAAAATACCAAAAAATGTAAATTTTTTAAATTTTTTGAATATTTTTTTTAAATTTTGCCCTATTTATAAAAAAAGACATAAATGGGATGTTTTTTTATTTTTATTTTTTTTTTTTTTTTGAAAGAAATTCTAGACTCACCTCAACAAATCCTGACAATCAGCACTCATCTGTTCGGTAACTGAAACCGCGAAACGGTCCTTTTTGTTCATTTCTTGTTGCAAAGAGCGACTTTTTGCCGCGAGTTCTCGTTCCATTTCACGCAATGCCTCCTCATCTTCTGGTAAATTTTGGATTGTTGGTGCCGGAGGTTGAACAAATTTGGATGAACTTGCGACAGGCTCTTTTGTGGTAACTTTATTGGGAGAAATTTGTACTTTTGAAGGTGATTTTTTGGGGCTCAAGAGGTCGATTATTTCATAAGAATCGGATTTTTGTGCCTTTTTCGGGGTTGTCGGCTCGATAATGGAAACGTCGGGAACTTTTTCTTCTTGACTGTCGAGAATTTCGATAGTTTCTGGTTCGATTTTGGTTGAAACTTCGAGGCAAAGTTTCTTTGAAGGACTTTCGAGTTCAGAAGTTTCCATTTCAGGTCTCTTATTTTCTGTTTTTACGTCATTTTGAAGCATTTTTAATTCATTTTCGACTTTTTTGAGCATTTCTAGTCGTTTTTGTTCAAGAGAAATATTTTTTTCGGGTGTTTTAAGTTCATTTTTGAGTGTTTTTGACTCTTTAGTATCAGTTTTAGTCTCTTTAACATCAATTTTAGCTTCTTTCATATCTTTTTTATCTTCTTTTGTAACAACTTCAGTCTCTTTAACTTCAATTTCAGCCCCGTGCTCATCATTTTCAGCCATTTTTACGTCATTTTCAGCCTCTTTAATATCAACTTCAGTCTTTTTCACATCAGTTTCATCCTCAATCGAGTCCATTTTTAACTTTTTATTCGGCGACGGCGACTTTCCTTTCAAAATATGTTCATATTCCGTCAAATCCAGCGGTTGGGTCTTGTTCAAATCATCTGAATCGTCTTCCAAAGCACGTTTATTTGCCATTTCAGCATTTTCCATAAAAATATCTGCAAATAAATCATCCACTTTTGCCGCCATCGGGTCAATTTTGACTTCAACTACTTCAGATTTCCTCAAATCCTCAAGTCTAAAGTCCTTTGAAGGTGAAGCGACGGGCAAGGGAAACGGTTCAACCATCGGAACAATCGTTTCATGACTAAAATTCTCCTCGGGGACATCAACAAAGTCAGAATCAGTGCTACTTGTGATACTAATTGCATCTGTTTCCTTCGTTTTTGTTGCTTCTTTGTGCTGAAACATGTCTTTGATCACTTCATCGTTCACGAGACCGTATTCCAGCATGTATTCCCGCGCAGGACCTTTGTTGGCATCTCGCAAATTCGCTCGCTGCGGTGACGACAACTTGATATCTGTGTCTTTTGCCACCGGTAACGGTGCCAAGTTGGCTGGATCGTCATTTTGGAGTGACATGGCGATCGCCATTTGAAGATCGACGTCGTCTTCCGGGATATTTTGCTTAATTTTTTCCTCTTCCAACGTCTTTTTCGACTCCTCGATCGCTTTTAACGTGTCTTTGATGTAAACGAATCTCGCATTTTCGTTGGAAGCGATTCTCTGACCTTTTATTTCGTCGCTGCCGCCTTCGACGATGCCATCTTCTCGCATGAGCTGATCAAGTTCCATCAAAGTCAAGCTTTTTCCTCCCATTTCCAGTTCAGCTTCCTCGAGAGAGACTTGAACGTTGCGTCTTTTGAGCAAACGTTTCATCTGAAATTCCGCAAAATTGTTCGCATCGGCTGGCATTTCGTGTAAACGACCCCAAGACGATTGTTTGCGAGTTTCTTTCAGTTCAAACAGGATCGCGTGACGTTTATCTGCCGGAAGTTGCTTGAAAAGTGGATGCGTGACGTCAATTTTAGCAATTTCCAAGTCTCCCAAGAATTTATTGTCTTCTTCGTCGTCATCGTCACTCAATTCGGTGGGCAATTGAGCGACTCCGAGCTCATTTTCCAGCGGCGGCAACGCATACAAGTCGTCTTCTTGCCGTTTTTGAGCAGCTTCTCGCAGTTGTTTGGCCTTTCGCGGTGACACAATGTCCTTTGGGGACTTTCCCAAGGCTTGTTGAACGAGTTTTTCATTCGCTAGTGCTTCTAAGAGGACCTGCTCGACCCGGTTGGCTTCTTGCTGCGTCTTACTTCGTTGCATGGAACGCTTTGCCTGAAAAATTTAATTTAAAAAAAATTAATAAAAACCAATTTTTAAGTAAATTTTCGACTTACGATCGTGATTCGCTTCAATTGTGGAATCCCGCCATCAAAAACAAACACCGGCTTGATCCGATAAAACAAAAGTTTGCACAAACGATTGAAAAGTCCGATCAAATGAGCATTTTGGACGGCGCCACCTTTGCCATCTTGGTATCCTTTGATTGTCTGATGAAGCCAAATCGAGATATCTACACGAAAAAAATGCCGGGAATTTCACAATTTTGGTTAAAAATGGAGAAAATTATTATTTACCGATCGCCAACACTTTCCCTTCAAGAGTTTCCACGGGCACGGGCTTCCCTGACTGCTCTATGAGTTTCCAGAGTCCAGTAACTCCCATTTTTGAAAGAATTTCATTGGAAATTCACGAAACATTCAATTTTTGTGCAAAGTTTATTTTGATTGTCTTCCGCCAAATAAAAAATAAGGTAACCAGTTGTCTCAGAAATGGATTGAACGACAAAATGTTTCATCAGACACCGACGATTGATGGATCTCAGAGCTAAAACTGAATAAATATTCATTCTGAAGATGATTTCCATGCATATCTCTTCGATTTTTGTAGAAATAAAAAAACAACGGTTTTATCATATGAGGAGCAAAAACCGTTGTTTTTTCCTCAAATCAATTTTCAACCCATTTTTGATCGATTTCAAAGCTAAAATTGAATAAATATTCATTCTGAAGATGATTTCCATGCATATCTCTTCGATTTTTGTAGAAATAAAAAAAACAACGGTTTTATCATATGAGGAGCAAAAACCGTTGTTTTTTCCTCAAATCAATTTTCAACCCATTTTTGATCGATTTCAAAGCAAAGCTAAAATTATTCATTCTGAAGATGATTTCCATGCATATCTCTTCGATTTTTGTAGAAATAAAAAAACAACGGTTTTTTCATATGAGGAGCAAAAACCGTTGTTTTATCATATGAGGAGCAAAAACCGTTGTTTTTTCCTCAAATCAATTTTCAACCCATTTTTGATCGATTTCAAAGCTAAAATTGAATAAATATTCATTCTGAAGATGATTTCCATGCATATCTCTTCGATTTTTGTAGAAATAAAAAAAACAACGGTTTTATCATATGAGGAGCAAAAACCGTTGTTTTTTCCTCAAATCAATTTTCAACCCATTTTTGATCGATTTCAAAGCTAAAATTGAATAAATATTCATTCTGAAGATGATTTCCATGCATATCTCTTCGATTTTTGTAGAAATAAAAAAACAACGGTTTTATCATATGAGGAGCAAAAACCGTTGTTTTTTTCTCATTTTCAACCAATTTTTGATGGGTTTCAAAGCTAAAATTGAATAAATATTCATTCTGAAGATGATTTCCATGCATATCTGATCGATTTTTGATAAAATAAAAAAAAGTACGATTTTATCATATGAGGAGCAAAAATCGTACTTTTTTTCTCACGTCAAGTTTCAACCAACTTTTGATGGATTTCAAAGCTAAAATTGAATAAATATTCATTCTAAAGATAATTTCCATGCATATCTCTTCGATTTTTGAAGAAATAAAAAAAAAACGGTTTTATCATATGATTTTTGGAGCAAATTTCCATGCAACCGTTGTTTTATCATTTTTATGAGGAGCAAAAACCGTTTTTTTTTTCTCACGTCAAGTTTCAACCCATTTTTGATCGATTTCAAAGCTAAAATTGAATAAATATTCATTCTGAAGATGATTTCCATGCATATCTCTTCGATTTTTGTAGAAATAAAAAAACAACGGTTTTATCATATGAGGAGCAAAAACCGTTGTTTTTTCCTCAAATCAATTTTCAACCCATTTTTGATCGATTTCAAAGCTAAAATTGAATAAATATTCATTCTGAAGATGATTTCCATGCATATCTCTTCGATTTTTGTAGAAATAAAAAAACAACGGTTTTATCATATGAGGAGCAAAAACCGTTGTTTTTTTCTAATGAGGAGCAAAAACCGTTGTTTTTTCCTCAAATCAATTTTCAACCCATTTTTGATCGATTTCAAAGCTAAAATTAAATAAATATTCATTCTGAAGATGATTTCCATGCATATCTCTTCGATTTTTGAAGAAATAAAAAAAACAACGGTTTTATCATATGAGGAGCAAAAACCGTTTTTTTTCTCACGTCAAGTTTCAACCAACTTTTGATCGATTTCAAAGCTAAAATTGAATAAATATTCATTCTGAAGATGATTTCCATGCATATCTGCTCGATTTTTAATTAAATAAAAAAAAAAACGGTTTTATCATATGAGGAGCAAAAACCGTTGTTTTTTTCTCACGTCAAGTTTCAACCAACTTTTGATCAGTTTCAAAGCTGAAATTGAGCAAAATTTATCTTCAAAATGAATATTTATCAAAAAATGACTTGCAAAGAAAATTGAAAAATTTGAAGTGTCCCGGTTTGAGTTCTGGGTCATCTGGTCTCTTTAACAAAAACGTCAAATAACAAAAATAAACAAAAGACCGAAACTTTTCGAGCGGAATTCTCGTTTTATTGAAATTTCAACGTGATTAAGGTCTCAAAGACTCAAAATCCAGCAGAATTTCTCACAGTTTTCGACGGAAAACTCGAAAGTAGTGAAATTTATGACGAAATCCACGTAGAAAAGTCACAAAATGGGAAGATCTCGGTCGAAGCAAGGGTTTAAAAATTCATCGCCGCATGGAAAGGGACAAAAATCGCAGAACAAAGCACACACAAAGATGGATGTGAAGAAATTCCTGCGACAAAAGAAGGCTCTGAAGGTAAGTCTGAATCCCTTATTCCACGTTTTGTTTTGATTTTGATGCACAACAGCTGATTGTTATCGGGAAAAAACGCATGCGCCCCATTTTTCACTCGCCTTGCATTGATAAAGAAGGAAAATTAGGGAAAAAAATTTAGATTAGGACTTCTCTCGAATAATTTTTGTCACTCATCATCTCGAAAAATGGAAGAAATCTGGTCAAAAGTCACGTCAACGTTGAATCTCGATGCCACTGCGAGTCAAATCTGGCTGGAAAAGCTCAAAGAACGCTACAACGACACGACAGTGCGACACTATCACACCGAAGACGAGATGTTAAAATCAAAATTAGCATATTTAGTGGATCAGAAGCCCTCGGTTGTGCTCGCCGTTCTCTTTCAATACTACGAACTCGACTCCCAAGGCAACTCCATCGAGATGAACTGCCAAGCGTTCAAGGAATTCTGCAAGGACACCGCCCTAAATGACGTGAGTCATGCAAAATCCGCGATAATCCCTTCTGGAATTTATGCGTTTTTTTCGCAGGAAAATCTCGTGCAGCACGTTTTGCGTCTTCTGGGCGACCCGTCGGCGAATGTCTTCGACATCGAGGACGATTTAAACTTTTTGCAAGACCTGGATTTGGTTTATCTGAGTTCCAGTGCGGAAGATTTCAGGCGACAACGGGAACTTTTGCGACTGGAATACAAACAGATGAACGACAAACAGTACAATTCGATGCGATTGAAGTTTTTGGAGACTTTTTTGAATGTTTTGCCGTGCATTTATTCGACGACGCAGTTTAGGGAGCAGTTTGAGGAGGCGGCAAAGGCGAATATTACAGCGGAAGTGGAAGAATTGAAGGCTCTCGTGTAGATTTGGAAGCTTTGTACTTTGAGAAATTGGTGGATTTGCTAAAATTGGGAGGAAATTTGAAGAATTTTTGAAAAAAAATCGGAAATTTTAAGTTTTTGACTAAAAATTTGGGCTTGAAGGCGCCTTTGATTGATTTCAAATCCAATTTTTCACTAAATTTCAATATTTTTTGAAGACCAAACGTGAATTCACAAATTTTAAAAAATTTTAAGGACAAATTTTAAGGAATTCTCTCAAAAAATTCGATAATTATTAGATTTGGACCCAAAATTTAGCTATTTTTGTAAATTTTTGGGACAAAATTAAAGAAATTTTGATAATTTCAAATTTTAAGACTCAAAAATTTAACTAGAAAAGACTTCGATTCATTTTTAAGCCAAGTTTTTACAAAATTTTAATGCTTTTTAAACACCAAAACGTCATTTTAAGACATTTTTTGAAAAAATTTTTAAAATTCGATGAAAAAAATTTCGAAAATTTTGATATTTTGACCAAAATTTAAGGTTTGAGACGACTTTGGTCGATTTTGCAGCCAGATTTTTCACTGAATATCAAAAATTTTGAGGGTCAAACGTCATTTTGAGCATTTTTCAAAATATTTTAGGACAAAATTAAAAAAAAAATCTAAAAAATTTGAAATTTTGTAACTCAAAATTCAGATTTGATTAATTTTTCCGCAAATTTTTCACTAAATTTTATGTTTTTTTTTTGAACATCAGTCCACAAATTTAAGCATTTCAGACCCAAAACTTCAAATTTTCTCCAAATTCGTAAATCCACCATTGTCTTTGAGTGTGTAATTGTTGTGTTTTCTGCTTGAGATTGCTTTGATTGATGTGTTTCCTACTAAAAAAAATTAAAGAAAAATTAAAAACTGTGAACTAATTTCAGGAATATCGTTTAAGTTAGACAAATAAATCAAAAAACTGATTAACTGTTGAACTCAAAATCAAAACAAAATCAAAAATCTTTAATTTTTTAATAAATTTTTGGCTTAAAACCTTTCAGCGCAACTCGATCCATGGAATTTTGAACTCCAGCAACACTTTAAAGGACTCTCCAAACTCCAATGGACTTTACAAAAGGCGTCATCGTCGCTCAAACCGAGCAAATCGTTCCGGAATGTTCTCTGAAAATGGTCAAAATCCTCAACCAGGGTCTTCGAGCAACGTTGATGATTGCGTCATTTTACCGGAAAAGCCTCTGGAAGTGATTTCCATCTTAGATTCGGACGAAGAAGATGAAAATACGAGCAAAAAACGGAAATCCACGGAAAATTCTGATAAAAATTCAAAAAGAAAGCGGATTAATTACACTCCACGAGTCGAAGTTTTCTCCAGATATCCCGCAACTGAGGCCTTTACACCTTTCGATGGCTCCCATTCCGATGCAGATGACGAAGAGGACAGTGGACCTTCATTTTTCATCGATACCAAGAAGGAAGACGCTCCAATTTTGCAAATTCCACTCTATCAACCGGCTAACGATTCAATAATTTGTCTCGATGACACGCCAAAAAAGCCAGAAAAGCCTGTTCCTGATGAAAATCCCGCTCCAAGCACTTCAGCTCTGCCCAAATACGAGCCTATCATCACCGATGACGTCATTGTGATAGCGGATGACAGCCAACTCGACCTGGAAGACAAGAAAAATCAAACAATCGAAGAAGGAGAAATCACGGAAGAGAGTTTTATTCCACTCGAACCAGTTGTAAGTGACTTTTTCCACTCGATTTGGCACAAAAATGACAATTTTCCTCAACCACAGACCGAAAAATCCCCAAAAAAGTCACCAAAAACGCCAAAGACCGAGAAACGCTTAGTAATTTTAGATGGAAACAATATCGCGATGGCACATGGGAACAATAGAATATTTTCCGTGCAAGGAATTGAGATCGCCCTGAAGCACTTTGAGAAGATGGGACACGATGTGAAAGCGATAATACCGCAATTTCGCATGAAATTGCACAAATCGTCGTCGCAGGTGTTGCTGGAAAAGCTACAAAGCGAAAATAAAATTCTTTTGACGCCTTGTAAGAATTTGCCGGGAAAGGTTTCGGCGTCGTATGATGATCGGTAAGTCAAAAAATCAGGGAATAAGACATTTTCTGAGCATTTTTGCTTGAAACTTTTGATAATTGACGATAAAAAAGCCGAATATTAAGGCTTATGGTCAAAATTATTCGTGGGAAGTGTCGAAAAATGACGGATTTTGTTGAGATTTGATCTTTTTCTTGTTTCAAATATTGAAAAAAGATCATTTTTGATGAAGTTCAGTCATTTAAAGTAGACTAAGTACCCGAATTGATGACCATGGTAAGTATGAAAAAGTAATTTTTGTGAAATTTTTAAAGACTAAGGTAAGTAAAATGAGTAAAAATGCATTTTCTGATGGTTTTTGTTTCCTTTTTTGACTAGTTTCATCATAGAAGTTGCCGAAAAGTGTGATGCAGCGATAATTTCTAACGATAATTACAAAGATTTGTTGAATGAGAAACCAGGTGAGCAGTTTTTTAACCGGTTTTAGGTCTAAATTGTCTCAAAAAAGTCATTTTTGATTAAAATTTGAATTAAAAATATCAAAAAAGTGACATTTTCTTCCAAATTTTATTCGAAAATTCCTCAAAAAGATCTTTTTTGGTGAAAAATTTCCTCAAAATTTATTTTTAATTGACTTTTTATTCTAATTTTTAATCAAAAATGCTTCAGAAGAGTCTTTTTAAATGTAAATTTTACTCAAAAATTGACTTTTTCTTCCATTTTTTGATCGAAAGTGTTTCAAAAAATCGATTTTGATAAAAATTTTACTAAAAAAATTATCAAGAAGTAAATTTAATTTCAATTTTTTGATAAAAAAAAAATGCAAAAAAAAATTTTTGATGAAAGTTTGACTCGAAAATATCAATTTTTAATAGAAATTTCCTAAGAAACATCTTTTTTTGATAAAAATTTTCCTAAAAAACTGACTTTTTATTCTAATTTTTTATCGAAATCGCCTCAAAAAATATTTTCTTAAAAATTGTTGACTCAAAAATTAGCAAAAACTGATTTCACATTTTAAAAGTGGCTCTCAAAAAGCCATAATTGAGTCTTTTTTGATAATTTTTGGGTCTTAAAACTGAAATTCGAGGCTATTTATGAAAAAATTCTTCACCAAATATCTTAAAATCCCTTTTTTGTTCAAATTTTCATTTCAGAATGGCACAAAATCATCACGTCCCGCGTAATCGGCTTCATGTTCTGTGGAGATGCCTTCTTCGTGCCCGACGATCCATACGGAAAACACGGTCCAAAGCTGAAAACCATCCTCAACAAGACCACAAAATGAGAATTTCGTACCTGAAGCCATTTCATCAGTTCCTTTTTTCAATGAAATTCGTCTCTCATCACATTTGGAACCGATTTTTTGTACAAACTTTAAGTTTTTTTTCTAATATATTAAAATTAAAATAAAAATAAACTTTATTTTGATAACAACACTTCATCATAATTAACATTGGTTGGCATTGATTTATTCATTTAGTGCAGCGTATTTCAGTAGACTGTCCTTGATTCTAAAAAAAAATAAAAATTTCATTAAAAAAATTTTTTTAAGGATTTTTTGAGGTAAAAACTCACTCTTCTTGTGTTGTCTTCGGTAAAACATCTTGCATATTCTCCAATTTACGAATAATATCGTAGAGTTTTAACTTGACGTACGTTTCGCGTTTCTGCAGAAGGTTAGCTACGACAAAAAGCGCTGCTTGTTGAATTTTGAACTCGGGACTTTCCTACAAATTTTTAAAGAAATTTCGTTAAAAAATTGAATTTAAAGCGGAAAAATTTAAATTCTTACAATCATTTCGGAAATTTTCTTCATTAAACTTTCATTGTCTAAAATGTAGTTATTTTCGCCACTGCCTGCCGCAATATTTCCCACAATGCATAAGACTTGTTCCTTTACCTCAGGCGGATGATTGGTTTCCAGCAAGAAATTAAGCTGCAAAAAAAAATTTTTTTTGTCAGTTTTTAAGAATTTTTGAATTTTTTTTTAAATTTAGCTTACCGCTTTTAGGATGTGTGCTGAATGTTGTGCCATGATGACAGTTATGTGCTGACTATTACTGAGTAAGTTCCTTAAAAGTCCTAAAGTTTTCATAATTATCTTCACATCGGACTCTTTCAACAACGAGATTATCGTTTCTGCGCCCAAAGTGTCGATTATCTTGATTTTGACGTTGAGCTCAGCCTGAAAATTTTATAAAAATTAGGATTTAATAAAATTTTCAAATAAAAAAAAAATCAAAATAAATCGCATTTATGCATTTTTGATAAATTATGAAGTAAAGAAATTATTTTTAATTATTTGAGTTTGAAAAAAAAAATTTTTTTTCGCATTTTTTTAATTTTTTAAAAAAATTAAAATAAAAATTAAATATATGATTTTTTTTAATTCTAGTCTATTTTTTTTTGCCCCACAAATTGAAAAAAAAAAATTATTTAAATTTTATAAATAATAAAAAATGACTTTTGAAATTTATTTAAACAATTTTTAAGAGATTTTCAATTAAAAAATCTATTTTAAAATTTTTAAATTTATTTTTTTTTTATAAATTTTTTGAAAAATTATTATTATGAGAAAAGCTCAAAAACCACTATTTTTCTATATAAGTGTATAAATTTTTTTTAATCAATTTCTTGATTTTTTAAAGAATTTTATAAAAAAAAATGAAATATTTTAACTAAAAAATAAAATTTTTAGAGAAATTTCGACTTTTTGTCGTACTTTATAATATTTAAAGAATTTTTGTAGAAAAAATTTAATGTAGATAAATTTTTGTACTAAAATTATTAGCTTTTAAGCCATTTTCAATCAATTTTTTTCAATTTATTTTAAAATACTCGTCTTTCCACAAACTTTCTTATTTTTTACTCAATTTGCCCAAAAAATGCGTATATGCGATTTATCCTATTGACCCTTCAAAAAAAAAATCTCACCTGAAATGCCATATTCATCAATGCCCAACTACCGTTTAACCTGAGAAGTGAATCTGGACTCTTAATTAATTTTTCGCACAATAATTCAACGGCACCGGATTCCAAAAGAGGCTCTTTCGCCGGCGAAAATTCCAACAAGAGATTACAGATTGTTGACGTTACGACCGCTAACAGCTCCGACGACGGCTCTTCATTCAAAAGTTCCATCAACGGTTGCCACACAATGTGATCCTACAAAAAAATTTGTCTTAAAATATTTCCAATCGCATCACGTGACTGAAATTTTTTCTCACCTGAAACGCCGTTCGCAGCAATTGTACGGATCGTGACAGCGAATGCAGTAATCGGACCGCCGCTAAACGAACTTCCAGCATTTTATCTTGCAGTCCCGAGAGAATGGCCTGCATTAAACCGTCAATTTCGACAATTCGCTTCCTGATGTTCTCGTCATTCGCACAAATTGAGGCCAGACACCGAAAAGCACCTTTTTTGCCGACACCCAGGGGCGACTTGAGTAAGGTTGAAAGTGAATTTATCAGGTGATTGCTGATCGCAGCGAGCCTTTGTAATTCAGTGTCGACCTAAAAGTACAAAAAAATTAATAAAAATTCGGATTTAAAGAAATTTTTCGATAAAAACCTCCGTTAAATAGGCCAAATTCTCCGCAGCACTCGCTCTCACGAAATCCTCGAACTGCGCCGTGCACAAACGCGCCAAACAGGGAATAGTTTTATACACAATCCGCGAATCCGTGGAACGAATCGACTCCGCACGTTCCAAATACGTGAGACAACGACTTGCCGACAGCTGAATTTGGATCGGTTGCGTGCGAGAGAGCATTTCCGTCAAGATGTCAGGTAAGAATTTTCCTTCGTGTCTAAAATTTTGCAAAAAAAATTAATAAAAATTCAATTTTTGAGGTGAAATGACTTACTGCGTTGAACAAACGATGTCCGATATCGTCTTATTCGAGAAACAAATGGATCCGAGACACTTTAGCGCCGGAATTTGCAAGACAGTTTGATTAGAAACGATTAATTTCGTGAGAAAATCCAGAATTCCCGCTTGATAGAGGTTGTTTTGATCTTCGGCATTGTAAGTTGGGATGAGAATATGCGTGACGTAGGCTTGAACTCTGCAAGATTTGCTTTCAGCGGCAATTTCTACGAAAAAAAATCAAAAATTTAACGGCACGTGACTAAAAAATTGGTCAACTTACGAATTAATCGTGAGATATTTTGCACATTGGAGTGAATTAACTCGTACGGCGCGAACGGATATTGCATAATGGTCTTCAGTGTACTCAAGCATGCCTCCATTAGCACTTCTGGCGTATTGCGCGCGATGGAAATTGCCAAAAACAAGTCCACGATCCCGTAATAAATCAACGAACTGACATGTTGTTGCGTTCCTTTCGCAAGAGATCCTGAAAAAAATTCAAAATTTCAATTTTTACGGCAAAACAAACAAAAATTTTACGACTCACCAACGACAATCGCCGAATTAAGTCGTAACTCCAAGTCGTTGTTGTCATCACAAATGACCGCAATTAACCTCGGCACGAGACCTGCGTAACACAAAAACCACCCCTCTCCCCGTAAGTCACACTTTCGAAAGTGAAATTTGCACACAACACAAAATTTACCTTGCAAAATAACCTGTCCCTTTTGTCGATTGGACCCGATGACGGCATTCTTCAGTCGGACCATTGCCAGCGCACATTTATTTTTATCATCGGAATATAGATCATCCACATAGCATCGTGAACTTTCAATGTCCTACAAAAATTCGGATTGTATTTTGATGAGATTGCGAAATTTTTTTGATTTTTCTCTCCTCTTTTACGTCGAAAAAAAAATCGAATTGTTCGCAATAATATCGCGCGATACTTACGATGAAACAGGAATATTCCATTTTTTCGTCGTCGACGCCGTCCACTTGCATCGTTAGAACCCGTTTATGTTGCTCGTTTGGAAGGTATTTGGCTTCGAGGGGAACTTTTTTGCATTTTAAAAGCCTCCGCAACTTTGTTTTTGACTGCGAATTTCATGTACTGTGTTTCCTCGTATTTTTAGATGGGATTTCGTTTTCTGATAACGGTACAGCTTTCGGTAGAATGTAAGTCACGAGGTATTGTTTTCAAAGGAACACTGTAAAAATAAAAATCCCAGTGCACAATTTGAAGTTTTTGACCCAGCTGGAAAAAAATTAAAATTGTGCATGGGGGTTGGTTGAATTAGCAGGCGGCGATTTTTGTCATCAATTTCATTCGTCTCATCGATTTCTCTCAAGGCGTCATCCATTAATGATGTCGGATAAAAAATACCCCCTCCCCTAAAAAAAATTTTTCGAAATTTTCTAAATAATTTTTAAAATTACTACAATAAATAAAATTTAATCAAAAAAATTTGAGCTAAAAAAAATAATTGGAAGCAGTTTATTCATAAAAAATTTTAAGAAAATTTACAGTTTTAGATTAATTTTTACAGTTTGAAATTTTTCAATAATTTTGAAATTCAAAAAAAAATTCAATTTAAAAAAAATACTAAAATTGTTGTGAAATTTAGAGCTGCAAAACTTATTAAGCCAAAACTATTTAATTTATGACTTAAGCGAGAGTAAAAATTGCAAAAGTTTGACTTAAGTTAAATTAAATGACTTATTTTTGAAAATTTAAAAAAAATTTCAAAAAAATTATTTTTTTTTTCAAAATTTGGTCAAAACATTTGACTTAAACATTCAAACATTTGACTTAACTTAACTTGTTCTTAAACTTAAGCTTTAGTCAAAAGTTCATTAAGTCAAAAGATTCTTTTGACTAAAAATTAAGTTAAAGTTTAAGTCACATAAGTTTTTGAAGCTTATGACTTAAAGGTTTTTGCAGCCCTGGTTAAAATTTTTGAAATATGTTTTTTAAGAAAAAAATTCAATTAATTAACAGAAATTAAAATTATAAAAAAAAAACATAAACTTAAACTTAAAACTTAAAAACTTAAGTTAACAAAACTTATGTGACTTAAACTTTAACTTAAGTTTAACATAATCTTAAGTTTAAGAAAAATTGAATGAAGTAATTTTTTTTTAAATTTCGACAAAACTTAAGGATTTTTTTTTGAAAATTAAAAAAAAATTGTTTAAATTGAATCAATTTTTTTGACTTAAGTCAAACTTAAGGCTTAAGTCAAATAATTTTGACTTAATAAATTTTGTAGCTCTGAAAATTGTGATTGAAAATTTTTGAAAATAAATAAAAATAATATTGTTCCCAGGCTACGTCGTCACCATACATCATACGTGACCCAAAACACAATCCGAATACAGTCCGAAAACAAGAAAAAAAAATTGCAAAGAAAATTGCAAGAAGAATTCGTAAAAAATTATTGTTAAATCGAAAAAAAGATTGTTATCATTACATTTAGGGCTGTGATATAAATTGAAGCAAGTACGTGAGTGTCGTTGAAAAAGCAAGACAACCAAGTGAAAATCCGAAGGAAACAAGTTTTAAAAAAAATCGAGATTTTCCATCGTAGAGAGTTCATCTCTTGTAACACCTTCGATTTTCGCAAAAATGTGTCGTGAAACCCCTTTTTTGGTGGAATTGTGGCAACTTTACGACGGACAATCTCATTTCCATGCACTTTGGACGACTCATTTCCCTTTTTTTAGTCACAGAACAGTGACCTAAATGATCGCTCAAAATGGAAGATTTTTTTTTTGTATTACTATCGTCTGTACGAGCGTCGTGTAGTCGTACAAATTACAACAAAAAAAATTATTGAAAGGCATCATCCATTTACGGCGTCGGAAATTCAGGTTGGGGGTGGTTTTGTAAATGGATGGCGCCATTTTTTGTCCTCAAAAGACAAAAAAAATAATTATTTTCCTTTTTTTGTAGCTTTTCGTTCATCAGATTCTCAAAAAAAAAGTTCAAGAGGGAATTAATTGTTGATTATTAAATAAAAAAAAATAATTGTTACAAAAAAATGGCTCTGCCAAATCAAGCACAACCAGCAGCACATTTAGACCCGTTGATGTCCGCACCCAAATTTGGCACACTAATCCCCAATCGGGTTTTCGTTGGCGGAATCAGGTGACTTTTTTACATTTTCTCGCTAAAAAAATAGTTTTTTAATTTTCATTTTTTTCGCAGTGGCGACACTACGGAGTCAGAATTGTGCAGAGTATTTTCGGCCTATGGCAATGTCAAGTCGACAAAAATCATCGTTGATCGTGCGGGAATCAGCAAAGGCTACGGCTTTGTTACATTCGAGACAGAACAAGAGGCCCAAAGACTTCAAAATGAGGTAAAAACGCAAAAATTCTTATAAGAAAAATTTCTCACTCGAATTTTTCGTAGGCTGAATGCGTTGTTTTGCACGACCGAAAGCTAAATATCGCGCCAGCAATTAAAAAGCAATCCGTAGGCACCCCAAATGGGACAATGTTTTATGCAGGTAGTCCAGCGATTCCATTGAACATACCATTAGACCAATATGCTGTTTATCCATCGACTGGTAAGTGTCTCGTGACTCGATTTTTTACACAAATTCATCATCAATAATGCAAAAAATGTATTTTTTTAGGTCTTCCCACTATATATCCAGCAGGTATTCCGTATCAGCAGTTCTATCCGTACTATAGTCTACCAATGGTAAGTCTTTTTTAATCACTTTTTGACATTAAAAATTGAAAAAACATGAAAAATCGATAAATTTATAGCAAAATGTGCAAACAATCTGGCCACAAAACTACCAAGGAGTATATCCATGTTAAGTCAATATACAAAAAAAAATATATTACAATAAAAGTTTGATACGAACATCATGCCAGAATCAAAAAAAAAACATGCGAGCAGATACATTTAACTAATTGTTAAAAAAAAACAACATTATTAAAAGTAATAATAAAAAAAAATAAGTAAGATACATAAATTTTAATATATACATAAAAATATATATATAAATATATCTAAAAATAACACAATACTTATAAATAAATAAATAAAAAGTAATATATATATTAAATTATTAATAAAAAAATATATAATATAAATTAAACTAAATAAATATAGATAATGAAAAGTGAAAAAAGACCTAATTTATAATTTGAACTTAAAATGTGGTAACTATGGAGGTTTATCATACATAAGAATAATAATAATAATTATAAAATAATGGAAAAAAAAACTCTTTCTAAATAAAAATCTTCAATGTATTGACTAATAAGTAAGCAAAAAAAAATTATACGAAATATTATTTAAAATATATGTTGAAAAAAACAATCCTTTTACGTTTTCCAATACAAACATAACATTTACGTACTTTATCATATATAAACAAAAACATATATATACACAACAAAAGATAACAATATATATAACATAAATTATTTTAGACTTCTAAATATTAAAAAATATATACAAAAAATACAAAATTAAATAAAAAATCATCTAAATCATTACAAAAAAAAATCAAAGAAAGACATTGACAAATATTCATGCTCAATATATAGAAATATAACTCTTAAACATTAATTAAATCATTTTCTCGGTGTTATCTGCACGACATAAATTGAAGTAAAAAAGTGCATTGACTAGCTGTGTAAACCCATTTTAAATTAAAAATTAAATAAAAAAAAGTAATAATGAAGAAGAAGCTCTGTGCCAAAAAGAAAAGTTTCTATCTAGTTATGTTATTTACCTGATTTGTTGATTATATTCATAAAAAAATACATTTAGAGCCTTATTCGAGCAAGTTTGTTAACACATTGCAATAATGATCTCGAGATTTGTTGTTATTATTGATGCATTCTAAATTTTATTATAATTTATTTTTTTTTTGTTGCTTTCTTATTTAAAAATAATTAATTAATAATTAAAAAAAAATAAAATTCTAAAAATAAAATTACTTCTGGTCACAGTAGCTTGACGTATTAATTAATTAATTATTAATAAAATTAGATAAACATATATAAATTAATTATATTTAAAAAAAACAAAGCAGTACTATAAATGATAATAATAATACGTAACTCCCAATTAATATGATTATTATGCTATATAAACATTTAAAGAACAAAAAAACATTAAACATGAGGATTTCAAACATTTTCTCTATCTCTCTCTCTCCTTAACTAAAAAAAAATACAAAAATATACATAACATATATAAATAAAAGATAAAAAAAAAACATTTTAAACCTATATGTCAATTAATATCAAAAATTCTATATGTTATAACATATAAAACAAAAAAATAATAATTGAAAAAAAAATCAGGCAACGAATGTCTGCCTCGTATGCACACACTCATACACCAAAAAACACATCATCAGACAAAAAAAGACACATTTTTATTTATTTAAAATTTATTTTTTTTTTTTCTAAATTAAATTTCTTTAAACACGTCAATTTTTTGCAGTAGTTCTTCACATTTATTAACATATATAAATGTATAAAAAAAAAGTATAAATGCCTTGTAAGCTGGCTTTGAACAACCAAAACTTCACTCTCTTACTAGAAACTTTGCCGTTTCGTGAAAAAGGAAGAAAGATTTTGGCTTGGTTGTGATTAAAAAATGAAAAAATATAACATTTAACAAAAAAAAAATAATAAAAAGTACGTGAATGTCAATGAAACCTCTTTATTTATTACTAATTAATTATTAAATTAAATTATATATACAAGAAGAATAGCGAGAAAAAAAAATACCGGTGATAAATACTTCCGATTACTTTCCTCATGATGTTAAACAAAAGTCAATAATTAAAAAAAAGCATACTAAATATTAAACAATAACTATATAATATATATTATTGTTATCTATATATTATATATGATAATTATTATTATTATTATTACCTAAATATACACACATAAATAAGAATAATATATAATATAATATTAAACTTGACATTTTAATAATGGTATCAGATGAATATCATCCAGAAAATATATTATCTAGAATTATTCTAGAGAACTTTTATTAATAATAAAAAAAAAGTAATAAGAATAATAAATAATATTAAAAATAATAATAATGATTAGAAAAAAAAGTCATCATCTCTTTATTGTTGAATAATAATGAGATCAAAAGTAAAAACACACAAATTTAAACATGATAGTTATCTGATATCATGTTGTTGATATTTTGAGAAGTCGAAAAAAAAATTGTTGTTTGAATTTGTCTCTATTGAGATGGATCGTTATTGTTATTTTATTGTGTAAAACAAAGTAATATTAAAAAAAAAAATACTTTATAAATATAATAAATATTAAAACATAATGATAATAAATAAATAAGAATAGCAATACATAGACTATAATGATTATAAAAAATATTATTTACACAAAAAAAATATAAAAGCATATAAAATAAACCTTATAAACATATATTAAACTATATGAATAAATATATATATACAAAAAAAACATAAACATAAAGTATAACAATGTAACATAACCGAATGTAATAAGAATAAAAAAAAATTAAACAGGTATGAAAAAATTATATATGATGAAAAAACTGAATAATTTGCACACACACTACACACAGCAGCAATTTTATCTCAACATTCAATGTTTAACATTAACTTTTACAACATAACAATTTTTTTTTTGCCTCTAATTATTTTGCATTTCTTTTTAACATCACAACGAACTTTTTAATCAATTTCATTACAATTTTTAATAATTTATTCTCAAAAAAACACATTAATTAATAATTATTAAAATATTTATTTCATTAAACATCACACCAAACGAAAAAAAAAATTACACTCGTTTTAATAGCAAACTATTTCAGTGCGCGCGCCAGTTCTCTTAGAAAAGAAAAAAATAATTTTTTTGAAAGAAAGATGACAATATCAACAATTAATAACAGCAAAAAAAAATAATTATTAAATTAAATCAAAAAATGACTAAGAAAAAAATTACGAAGTATGAACAGTAAAAAAAAAATAAAATGAGTGATATTTTTAAAATCTTATATTTTAAGTTATTAATTATATGTAATATCATATAGCACTGTTAAACTTATACATTGAGCAAAAAAAAAGGAGATTTTTTTTATTGTAAGGAGAATTGATTTGTTCCTTTGACATGAACTTGAAGAGAAATCACGTGCCATGCATCAAAAAATGTCTGTTAAAGTTTTTTTTAGCAGCGCGTCGCAAAAATTACAACAACAACAACAAAAAACAAAGAGATAGTCAATTCTCGTCAGATCTCCTTAAAAATAAAAAAAGAATGAATAAAATTGCTAACAAAAAAAAAGATAATGGTTAAACATCGTAAAAGTATATAAAACATTATACATATATAAATAATAAAGAAAAAGTAAATAAATAACAACAAATATATAAATACCAAAAAAATGTGTTTTTTTTATTTTAAATCGGTGAATTAAAAAAAATAATAATTTTCTTGGATGAATGAATACGAGGTAAGTATTTTTTATAAAAAAAATCATTAAAATTTAAATTTTTCTATATTATTAAATTTTAAATTGAATTAAAAATTAAAGTTAATAATACATAATTTTAAAATTTTTTTGTTCAATAATAACTTAAAATTATATAAATAAACCTATAAATTTTATTTAATAATTTAATATAATTTATTTAATTTTAATGATTAATGATTAATTTAATAAATTTATAAAAGTCATCAAAAATAACAAAATTTTTTAATTAATTATATAAAAATTTAATTAATTATTTAATTTTTTATATAACAAATTAAATAAATAAATAATTTTAAAAGTTTTATTCAACTTTTATTTTTTTTTATTTTTTATTAAATTATAATTATAAAATTTCGTAAGAAATTTCAGTTTCAAAATTTTTAATTTCTGATTTAATTAATAGATTAATTTTTTTTATTGTACAAAAATAATGTAAAATTAGAACAAATAACCTAACACAAGTAGGTATTAAAAAATTTTTTACGTTATTTAAATTAATTTAATTTTACCCTTAATCATTTGTTTAAATTAATTTTATTAGTTTATTACAAATAAAAATAAATTTAATTTTTTTTATATTATTGAATTTTCAGTCAAATTTCAAATTAAAATTGAATGTTTTATTTTTTTAATTTAATAATTTTAAAAATTAATAATAATTTTCTTTAAAAATAATTTTTTGATTATAATTTACTAATTAATGAACTGTTAAAGTAAAATTAATAAAAAAATATTTAATTCATAAATTTAAAATTTCAACATAAAAGAACAAATTTTTGGTTAAAAAATTAGATTTTGTCTAATATTTTTAATAATTTAAATTAAATTAATTAAAATTATTTTTTTTATATAAAAATTAAATTAATTAAATAAATAAATAATTTTACAAGTTTCTAAACTTAATTTTAATATTTAAAAAAAAGTTGAAGTTTCTAATATTTTTATTTTTTTTATTTTGTACGAAAATAATTTAAAATTAGAACAAATAACTCAAACGTTACACAAATGATAAAAAAATTTCTTCGTTATTTTTAAATTTAAAAAATTAATGCAACTTTAGTAATTGATTTTATTATGAAAATTATTTTTTTAGATAATTAAAAACAAAATTTAAAAATTATCATATTTTTTTAATGGTTTTATTAATTTATGGTTGAAAATTGGCATTAATTAATTAATTAAAAAAAATTTTAATTTTATTGAACAAATAAAATAAATAAAAAAATAATTAAAATATTTTAAAAAGTATATAAATTAAAAATAATTAATAAAAAAATCTATAAAAAATTTTTAAATCATACATTGAAAAAAATATCTGAAACATATTTTTTGACTTTCTTACAAGGCGTCTCCATTTCGCATCAAAATCTCACTTTTGTCATTTAACCGACTGAAAAATACCGTCAAATGCTTGTTTATTGTCATTTCCTTCCTTATTTCGCTTTTCTTCGCCGCCGTTCGCATATCTTGTCAACCGTCACTTTTTGCCATTCATCAAATTTCGTCTCAAGGGAAACACAGAACGAACGTAAGCCTTGTCAAATTTCGCTCCGTTCGCTCGCTGCACCACTTTCACCTACATACGAACGCAAAAATGTAAACACTTTTTCCCACATATGGCACAAAAACTGGGCTACTACACGTACTTTGTGGGTAAAAACTGTCAAAATTCCAACTATTGACAACGAAGTGGTGTTCTGCGCAGGAAAACAGTTGTTTCACGCGCACACTTCATTGAAAAATATGAGGATTTTTATTGAATTTGAAATTTGGATATTTTCATGAAAAATGGTCCAAATCAAGTGTTTTAGTAGTTTATTAGTTTTTCTGACTGTGTTCTTAGTTTATTTCACAAAAAATATCGTCGTTTCCGTTGCCGAACAGAAAATTAGGAATAATTTGTAAGGAATTTGAATTTTTTTCTCTCCCACGTAAGATTTTTCACGGGAAATTCCCGTTTTTCGTGTTTTTTGTGGCTTTTAGAGTGAAATCATGGAGTGAAAAGATCGCGTTCGAGCTGTGGAACGTCGGGAGTTTCATCACGAAGCGCGACGAAGTGATAAAGGTGAGTTTTTATCTGCTTCTGAGACTCGAAAAATGACATCGATGCACTTTCAGAGTTATGAGAAGTCACAAATAGTGCCCCGGAAGGGGGAACAAATAGTAGAAGATATAGCGAAAGAGCTAAAAAACATGTTTGAAGCGAAAGTTAGTGCGATAAAGGTAATTTTTCTCCCAATTTTCAACTTTTTCCTCGATTTTCATGATTTTTCCATCAATTTTTTTGCAGCGAACAATGGATGCTGCCGAGAACAAAGCACTGTCCGACGACGATATCGAAGTCGATGACGACTACGTGTACTACAGTTCCAAGGAAATGGTCGAAATTCCCGAATTCGGGGGACCAATTGGCTCCACGGAGCCGCCCGTCTTCAGCGAAATCGACGAACTGAAGCCCCGGAAGCGGGAACAGAAGCAAATTGTCCTCACGCCAAACAAAAAGTTCAGCAACGAGCCTGTGAATACGTCGCTGAGCTCGGTGCATGTGCCGACAAATGTCTACGATCGCGCGCCCGAAGTCATCAAGGCCATCAAGTGGTCCGAGGAGCTCGACAGCATCTTTGCCAACAATTATGCCATCGATCCGTCGTTGTCGTGGCAGTATTTCGCCAGTTCGACGGGGTTTCTGCGACAATTTCCCGCCGCCAAATGGGAATCGAACCCCGTGGATTTGTATGATGCGCGGCTGAGGACGTGGTATATTGAGGCGGCGAATAGCCCGAAGGATATCATTATTTTGATGGATAATTCGGGCAGTATGACGGGACAGAGGAAGGATATTGCGAGACATGTCGTGGAAAATATCCTCGAGACACTGAGTCCGAATGATTATGTGAATGTGCTGTTGTTCAATGAGACTGTGGAGGAAGTTGTGCCGTGTTTTAGGGATACACTCGTTCAGGTACGATTTTTTTTTACGAAATTTTTACTCAAAAATATTCTTTTTTAAATATTTTTTTAATTTTTAATAATTTTTTTTTACCAAAATTTGCTAAAATATCATTTTATTAAATATATTTAAAATTATTTAAATTTTTATTATTTTTTTTTTCTTTAATCAAAACGTATTTTTTTTAAATAATTTTTTTAATTTTGTTTTTTTTTTTCTTATGTAATATTTTTTTTTTAATTTTTACTTTTTTATTTTTATTTTAATTTTTAAAGCCAAATTTTGCATTAATATTTATTTAAAATTATTTTGATTTTTATTACCAAATTTATTTTATTTTTTTTATGTTTTATCAAGACTTTTTTTTTACTTAATTTTATTATTTTTTCAAATTTGATTTTTTTGATGAAATTAATTAAAAAGTTTTACTTAAAAATATATTTATTGTAGCTAAAAATATAATTTTTAATTTAAATATGTTCATAAAGTTTTTTTTCAAATTATTTTTTAAAAATTAATAAAGTAATATTAATTAATGTATTTTTATTTAATTTATCAAGCAAAAAAGGTCTGCTTTATTTTTACTCAAAAATTATTTTTTGTTGAATTTCCAATCAAAAATGTATTTTTAAAGTTTTTTCTCATAAAAAGGTTTTTTAACTTTCGCCCAAAAATATTTTTTCAGATGAAAAAATAAAAACAGAATTTTTAAAACAAATACTTACGATAAAAAATGAAATTTAATATTAGGTACCATTTTTTTAAATTTTAATTAAAACATTATTTCTCAAAATCTAGTCAAAAAGTTTTTTTGTATATTTTTTTAATTATAATTTTTACATATTTTTTATTTTGGTTAAATTTTCACTCAAAAATGATTTTTTTAATTTTCACTTTAAAAAATTTTTTTTATTAATTTTTTTTTCAAAACTGGAAAATTTTCACTGAAAAAAATTATTTTATTTAATTTTCACTCAAAAATAGATTTTAAAATTATTTTTTTACATTTTTTTTAACAAACAACCAGTCGCTAACACTTTTATTTTTTCATTTTAGGCCAACATGCTTAACATCGGCGAATTCAAGCTACACTTGGAAAATATCGAAACAAAAGCCAATGCCAACTTTTCAGCTGCCCTCACGAAAGCCTTCGAGATGCTGCAAAACCACAAAGAAAGCGGGCTCGGTGCCCAGTGCAACCAAGCCATCATGTTAGTGTCCGACGGTGTCCCCTTCTTCCATAAAGATGTCTTTGAAGCCTTCAATTGGAACGAAAAGCCCTACATCCCGGTTCGCATGTTCACATATTTAATCGGAAAGGAAGTCGCCGACGTGGAAAAGGTCAAATGGATGGCTTGCGAGAACTTGGGTTACTACGTGCATTTATCGACATTGGCTGAAGTGCGGGAACAAGTTTTAAATTACATTCAAGTACTCGCGAGACCTTTAGTGCTCAACAAAACTGAACATCCAGTGATTTTTTCGCAAGTTTATGCGGATGTTGTGGTAAGAAATTGAATTTTTAACTAAAAAAAATTAAAAATTTTTAATAAATTTAATTTTTAGGACCCAAAAATGACGGATTACGAATGGGAAATCGAAGAAAGGACCGAACAGAAAGAAATTTATCGCCCGCGATTGAGCGAAACGCCGTACGAATTGAAAAATGTCAAACGATGGTGGACAAGAAAGGGCATCGTAAGTCCTAAATTGACTTAAAATCAAAGTTTTTATTAAATTTCCCTTGAATTTTTCAGATGCCGGACCAAACAAGTTCCAAATATAACTTTATGATAACAATTTCGATGCCAGTTTTCGACAGAAGAGAAAATGCGGTAAGTTTCTTTTGAAATTTTTAATTTTTTTCTTTCAAATTTTTCACTTCATCCTCGAATTTTCTCCCCCAATTCTATAAATATCAAAAAATATTACTTACTTGATTACTTATTATATGAAAACTACTACTTCTACCACAACTAAACTCAAAAACTTAATAAATGGAAGAACTTAACTGAAGACGTACTGGTAAACGAAGCTTATTGGGTAACAATTACGAAAGAGGTACCAGAAGATAAATAAATTAGGATAAAAAAGTATTCAAAAAAATTATAGCCAGAGAGTATTTTAAACAAAAAATTAGATTTTTTGTGATAAAATTGTTGTAGACAGTTTTTAACAAAAAAATATAACTATCGCGCTTTAGGTAGATTTTCTAGTGATTTTTAAAAAATATATATAAATAAATATTTAGGTGATAATAACTTTTGTAGATTATTTTCAATGTTGGAGTGGTATTTTTTTTTATTTACAAAAGGGAGTTTTTGGAAGGTTTCATAGGGATTTTTCGACAAAAAATTGTAACTAAAAAGCTTCTGGGAGTTGTGTTTGGTACAAAATTTTAATATTTTTTAGAAGAAACTTTGCAAATATTTACAATTTAACAAAATATAACATACATGAAAACAATATTTTTAATTATGTTTTCAATATTTTTTGTTTTTTGATAAATTTTATACTCATAAAGCTTGGATTTTATATAAATTTACTCAAATTTTTATATTTTTTTTTTAATATTTAATAATATTATAATAATTTAATAATTTAATTTAATATTTAATCATTAATATTATTAAATAAAAATGTTATATTTTTAATAATTATTATTTTAATTTTCACTTGAGCTTTTAACTCACTTTTTTATTTTAAAAAATTACTTTCAAAGTTATATTTTTAATTATTAATTTTAATTTTAAAATTTTTAGCTTTTTCAATTTTTTAAAAATTACTTTTAAATTATATTTATATTTTTTTAATTATTATTTTTTTATAATTATTATTTTTTTAATTATTAATTATTTTTTTTAATATAAGAAAATATTATTTTTCAATAAATTTTTATATAATTTTACATTAAAATTTTATTTTATATTTTTTGTTGTATATTTTTATTTTTTTAATATATATTTTAGATATAGATACATTATTTTAGAACACAATACAAACATATTGTAAAAATAATAAAATAGTTTGACACACATCATAATATTTATCATAGTAGAAAATTATAATTATTATATTATTTTATCCAATTTATTATTTATATACAAAATATTAACATTAACTTTAAAATTATTATATTATAAAATTTTGTAGAATAGAAAAAAGTTAATGTTAATACCTAAACATGTTTAAAATTTATTAATTAAAAAAATATTATAAAGGATAAGGCAAAAAAATGTAAAAAGGGAACAAAAATAAGCAAAAAGTACAATTAACGAAGAAAAATTGTATAAAAAAGTTATACATAAAAACTTTTATTATATATAAATGTGTTAATGGAAAAGGGTTCAAATTAGCTCTAAAACGGTAGAAAGCTAGACAAAAAATATAATCAATATTTAATCAGTGTTGTGTGAAAAAATCCATAAATAGTAGTGGTATATATCCAATAATTATCAAAAAAAAAAGTATCTAAACATATTTAACCATCCTATATAATCAATAGTTTGACCATCAATCTGGACCTTAATTACTTACGAACCGACCACCTTTAGACTAGAAACTTTTTTCCTATAAATAATTGACAAAAAATATATAATCTTAGCAGTACATAAACTTAGGTGTTGGTTTTACTTAAATACTATCGTCCAAAGTTAGCTTATAATTTTTTATTTTGAACAAATAATATTATTTTTTTGTATTTTTCAACATTTCACAGACTCGCATAGCAAATTTGCTGGGAGTTGCTGCAACGGACATCCTTGTCAAGGAAATTCAAAAGCTAATGATGCCTTTTGTGGTAAGATTTTTTTTGGGTTTTTTAATAATTTTATAGTAAAATTTATTTTTTTTTAGTTGGGAGTCCATGGATACGCTTTTCTAGTCACTAATAACGGATATATCATTGGACATCCGGATCACAGACCAATTGTGAGTTTTTTAAAAAATATTCTTTTAAACTAATTTTTAATTATTTTTGTATTTTATGAGCAGTTCAGGGATATCTTGAAACCTGCCTATAATGATATAGATTTTACGGAAGTTGAAATAATGGATGATGACAAGCCGATACGACAATTTTCGCCGTTTTTGTTGAATGTGAGTTGAATTTTAATTATTTTTCATAGCAATTTTTGTTAAAAAAAATTATTTGAAATTTTATAAAAGAAAATTAATTCATTCAAATTAATTAATCAACTATAATTATTTATTTAAAATTGATTAAAATTTAAAAAAAATATTTTATCCAATTTTTTTAAGAATTTTTATTCAGAAAGATATTTTTTTTAATTTTATCTTTAAAAAAATTAATTTAAATTAATTTATTCATAAATTATTAAAATAAATAAATTTTTATTTATTTTTATAAAATTAAAAATTGGTATATTTTAATTAAAATTTTGTTCGAAAAAATTAACTAAAAATTAGATTTCAATTAAATTAATTTAATAAAAAATATTTTGATTAAATTTCATGAATTTTAGCTTAATTAAAAAAAATTTTAAGAAAATTTTTATTTAAAAAATTATTTTATACTAATTTTATGAGAAATTATTATTAAATTTTTTCTTTTTTTAAATAGACACGAGATATGATTGTCAACCAATCAACTGGTAGCAAATACATGTTCGTAAAATATCATCATGATTACATGGTAAATTAACTCTTTCCTTATTTTGATCAAAAAATTAATTAATTTTAATTTATTTTTTCAATTTAGCGACGAGTATCTCGTACAAAACGGCATTATTATTGGACAAAAATTGAGGATACGCCATACACGCTTGTCGTGACGTATCCCAATTCGCATGGATATCGCATTCAAACACGCATTGAAGACGAAATCCATCGAAATATTCATTCGAAGGTCGATATTCTGAGTTTTTTCAGTGGCAGAAATTGGAGAATCCATCCAGACTGGTGAGTTTTTCTACAAAAAATTAAGAAAAATAAATTTTTCATGAATTTTCGATTTTAGGCTGTATTGCAAACATAGCACAGAGGTGCACGATACGCCAGAAAAGGAATTGGAATATTTCCTGCGTCGCATGAACAAACCTGGATGGAAATGGCCACTTAGTAAGACGCCAATTCCACCGGAATATGCCGTCTTTGTAGCTCAGAATAAAAGTACTACGGACAAGGATCGATATTATTGTAAGAAAATTTAATTTTTAAAGATTTTTTGTGATTTTAATGCATATTTTTAATTTTAGGTGATCGTGCCTTGATGCAATCCTTAGTAAATGACGCCAAAATTACGCAATTCTTTAGTAAAAATTTCACTAGCATGGATAAAGGGTAAGGATCGTTAATTTTTTTAAACTTTTAAATGTCTTTAACTGTCACAAAATGCACAATTAATGATTTTTTTAACGAAATTTAATTATTTTCACGGAAATTTTTCATTTTAAATTAAAAATTTTACTTATTTCACCCAATTTTATTAAAAAAAAATTAAAAATATTAGTCCAAGCCCCATTGCAGTTTTAATGGGTTTGCTTCCAAGGTATAGTAAAATCGCTGAAAAGGAGTCTTTCGACACTAAATTGCACCAAAATTATATTTTAATAATTTTTTTCGCATCAAATTTGAAATAATTCGATTGCAAGTCCTCGAAATTGTTTCAGATTTGATCAAAAAATAATAAAAATCAATAAAAAATTTGATTCTAATTCAATTTTTTATTATTTTTCATCAATAGAGATGAATTCAAGACACGTTTTGGAATAACAGTCGCCTTCATCGCCACCCACAGTGGATTGACGAGATGGCAGGAGTTCACCAACAATCACGTGAATGACGTTTTAACGGGATCGGAGTTCAGCGAACAGAATATTCGATCGATTGATGAAGTAAATTTCAATTTTATTTCAAAATTTTTAATTTTTTAATGATTTTTTGGTCTTTTAGATTTGGTATAAGAGAGCTGTTGAGCAACATTTCATTGAAAATGAGAGTTTTGTGTATTCCGTGCCGTTTGCCAATTCGTACGGCGATGAGACAGAAACTCTTGTAACTGCCAGTCATGCAATTTTTGTAACGGAAAAGAATAAATCGGCACCAGCGGCTGTCGTTGGTTACCAATTCCAGTTGGAAGCGTTGGATAAGTTGTTTAAAAATATCACAAATAATGTAAGGAATTGACGGGAGCTGAAAAAAATACTTAAGTTTTGACTTAAGCTTAAGTAAAAATCAGTTATGTTTGACTTAAGCTCGACTAAGGCCAAATTGTTCGTTTTAAAAAAATAATGTTTTTACCCAAAATTTGATAGAAAAACTAAAAATTGGTAGTTGATTTTTGACTTAAGGTGTAACTTAAGCTTAAGTCAAAATATTTTTAATGGAAATTCGCTTAAGTTTTGGCTTAAGTCTCACAAGCAAAGCCGACTTTTAAACTTTTGACTTAAACTTAAGCTTACTTTATTATACTTAAAGTATAAAGTTGAGTTTAAGTCAGCAGAATCTTTTAACTTAAGCTTAAGTTACACCTTAAGTCAAGCAGATTTTTGCTTTTCTACACAATTTTGAAAGAAAATTTTTTTTTTTTGAAAATTACAAAAAAAGGTTTTAAATTTATCAATTAAGTCAGCTTAAGTCAAACTAAATTAACTTTTACTTAAGCTTAAGTCATAAAATTTTTAGCTTAAGTCTTAAGTCAAAATTTTTTAACCCTGAAATTGACTTTTTTGATAAAAAATTGAATTTTAATAATTTTTTTTTGTGAATTTCAGTGCCAACAAGAGCAACGCGACGAAATCGATTGCTACATAATCGACAATAACGGCTACGTTTTGATAAGTCCGCGTCTCGAAAGTACCGGACGCTTCTTCGGTGAGGTGCGTGGCGACATTATGCAACGCCTCATCGACGAAGGCATCTACAAACGCGTCGTTATCTATGACTATCAAGCTGTTTGTTTCCAAGAGAGAGGCGGCAATAACAACAAGGGAGTTTCTTTGAAATCCGTCTTTGGACTTGCGAGCATTTCAAAGTTATTCTCCTATCTGCTGCTTTACTTGTCGTCTTTCATACGCACTGTGGTAACGGACACCTTTGAGAATCTCGGCCAGCTGGGTCCCGAGGAGTACGAGTATGAGTTCACCGAGCCGACAGAGTCGACGGAGAACAATAGTAAAGATAAGGAACAAAAATTATATAAATTATTTAGCATTAGAAAAACTAAGCCTCAACCCTGTGATCAAACGCTAAATTTATATCAGTTAAATGTCGATAAGCACGACAAGGTCTTCAATAATGACTCGAATAACTGCGAACGGTGAGAAATTTTCCTTTAAAAAAAATTTTTTTTTTAATTAATTTTTTTTTTTAATTTCAGACCTTTCGCCATCACACCGATAACGGGAACGAATCTCCTCTTATTGGTCATTGACAGACTTTGTCCGTACAACACGTTTTATCTCACGACAGATCCCGAAGATCAAGAATATGGCAACTACTCGTTGGCATGTCTCAAGAACGAGGATAGTTGCTTCCGAAAGAGACCCGCAAAGTGTATTGATCGTCATGAGAATGTAAGAAAACTCAATTTTTCAGTATTTTTTTTTAATTTTAATTTTTTTTTGTAGGAGACGTTGATAACTTTGTGTGGCGACGCACGATCGAGCGCCCTCATCAACATTCTAGTCCATATTTTATGTATAATGTTCCTTTACATAAGTTAGCCATAGACTTTTCAAGCGTAATTCACCAGATTTTGTAAATTTATTGCTAACACAATTTATTAATACAACAAAAAAAACTTCTTATTACCTTTTTGTAATAAAACTAAAGAACAAATTTAAACTGTTTGATTATTATAAATAATACTTTTAGACAAGAGCTTTAAACAAAATATTTAAAAAAAAATAATTATAAATAAAATATAATATGACCATACCAATTTTTACTAAAGTCAGCTTATTAAGTTATACCATAAATAATTAAAAAAATTAATTTCGTTGTTTTATTAAAAAATGGCTTCAAAATAAAAATTTTTTAATGTATGAAAGGTATTTAACAACTTTTTTAATTTTTTTGTATTAAAATTTATCTATCAGATGGCAAAAAATTAATTATATATTTATTTTTTATTGAAAAATATTAATTTTTAATAAGGCGAATAAATTTTATATATCCATTTTTTATCGCCCCCTCCGATTTTGTTGAAAAAATTCAGGGGGAAAACTAAAAATTGAATTAAAAATTTAAATATTTTTGACATTTTTTTTAATTTTTTTAATTAAAAAATTACTGTTTACGTTAAAATCATACAAAAAACAAAAAAAAATTAGCTTTAATCATACATTTCCTATTGAAATGTAGAAGAAAAATTTTTTTTGAGTCACGTGACCAAAATAATTTTTTTTTTCAAAAATTTTTGTTTTAGGAGTTTTTTTTTATATTTTTGTTCTTTTTTAAGCTCAAATTTGAAAATAATATTAACCAAAATTAAATAAATGTTAAAATCAACGTTTAACGTCTAAAAATTTTCAAAAATTACAATAAAAAAATTCAAAAATATTTATTTTTTTATTTCCCCCCTTCATTAAAATCCTCACGGGACAAAAAATAAAAATATAATATTTATTCGCCTAAAATAATAAAAAAATATTTCTTTCAGAATTATAGAAATTATTTTTAAACTTTTATCTGGAGCTAAAAATTGCATTTGAAGAGCAAATAATTTTTTTTCTGTTCCAGAGGTCAATTTTTGGTGAAAATAAAATTAAATAATTTAATTAAAAATTTTGTTAATTAAAATTAAATATTTTTTTTAATATTTTTTTACCATTGTGAGTAAATATTTATTAAATTAATTATTTTTTAAATTAATTTAATTTTAATTACTTAATTTAATTAATTTTTGTTTTTTAAATTAATTATTTTTTTTTTTTTGTAAATTATTTCAGAGTAGTTGGAAAGTTTAATTTTAAACTTTAAAAGTTTTTATATAAAAAAAATTAAGAGTTAAAAATTAATTTATTGAAAAAAATTATCAAACTTTTAATTAAAATTCGTTTTTTACCCAATAATGTTAATTTTTATTATGAAAAAAATTTTTCAAGATTATTCATTGCACAAAATAATATTGAGTCAAAATAATATTGATTTTTAAAATTAAGGACATGATTTGAGAATTAAAAAATTAGGTAATTTGTGTTTATGACAATGTTTCAAAATCAAAAAGGTTGGCTATAATTATTTTTTCCTTAGATTTTCAAGATGAAATGGTCCATTTTTCTGAAATTTTATTATGAAAATGTTACTTTTTAATGAAAAAAAAATAATTTGAATTATTTCCGCTTTTTTAGAAAATATATTTTAAAAACACAAAAAAATTTTTTTCTTACCTTTTTTATCAATCTCATCAAAATCTTGTAAATTCAAACTAATTTTTTTTTTCATTTTTGGAAATAATAAAAACATCACTTTTTATTTGTCATCTAAGAACTACACATAAATGCTATAATATAATAAATGGAATAATAAAAGCAATCAATAAAAAACCTGAATTATTTTCTGTTATTTTTGTTTGATAAATGTTTCATCTCTTTGTATATACATTAAGGTACTTAAAAATAATCTCTAACTTAATATCGATTTTCTTTCTATTTTTTTTTTTTCATATAAAAACCTTTTTTTTAATTCATCTAAATTTAGTTATTTAAGTAAGAATATCATTAATCAACCACCAAAAACCCAGCTTTTTAGGTCGAAGTAACGCCTTTTCGCGCAACGAGTAAATTTAACACGGCATGCCTTCGAATGTAGCTGACAGCTTTTTTATGAGTAACCATCGTGAAGTCGTATCCGTTGCACTGGAGGATTTTATCGTGCGTTCTGAGGCCAGCTTTACTTGCGGCACTGCCTTCGTGTACTTCGGTGACATAAATTCCCTTAAAATTGAATTTTTTATGAAAATTTTTGTTTTTTTAGGAAAAATTTAAAACTTACGTAGTCCGTGTATCCCTGAGGCGACTTTTTAAAGTCCTGATCAATTCCGCCGCCGATTTTGAAGCCACATTTGAGGATTGGCTGCCCGTGCTCGTCAATATCTTGCTCTTTTTGCAGCGTAATTGGAATCTACATGAAGAAAAAAGGGAAAGTGAAAGTTTTTCTTTTCTCTTTTCAAAAGTGAAAATTCTTATTGGAAAGTTTTTTTCACAGATTTTTAATGAAATTGAGAAATTTGGAGTGAAATCTTAAAAAATCTTAGTTTTTAAAGGAAAAATCAACAGGAAACCACTTGTTCCAGGGCAATGAGATCATTTTTTCGTGGTCCAAAAGGGCGGAGACCCCTCGAAAAAGTGACTTACGCTCAAACATTCCATGGCTGTGCCAGCCTGATGTTGAAAAGCCATCTTCGCCATGATGAAAAATGCTTTTTGGTTTGCGTTTCCTGAGAGAATTCGATGAAAATTGATGAAATTCGGGAAATTGATCAGACTTGTTTTGGTTTTTTATGTTTGAATTAGCAAGTTGCGATTTTTGTTCGTCTCAAATCAGCGCCGCTCATCGATTTGTGGCGAGCATCCGAACTAATTTTCATCGAGATCGAAAAATTCAAGTCGAGATCGAAATTAAATCAAAACAAACGAACTTTTGGAATATATTTTTACAAGTTTTTACGCATTTTTTACGACATTTTAGACGTATTTTTGCATGAAACGACGTCACGATGACCGGATCACAGAACACGCCCGAAGATCCGTGTCAGGATATGCAGGAAATGGTGATTTGCAAGGATAAAAGTCCGAGTCCCAGTCGTGGAGGCGACGTTGAAACCCCGCGAAGTGAAATTCAGAAACGCAAAATGCTGTTGCAGGAATATCGGAGCAGTCCGTCGGCTATGGCACGCATGAAAGCACTCAAGATGATGAAGGAGGTGAGTTTTTAATGGTTTTAAGCTATTTTTTGGAAAATTTTCATGTTTCATGGTATTCGCTTCTTGAACGAGAATGAACATGTTTGTATCAAGATAACTGATAACATGAAATTTTAAGAGAAAAATTCTCCAAAGACACGTTTGTTCAGTTATTTGACGGCGCGTTTCATAAGAATTTGAAGAACGAAACCAGATTTTTATCAAATATTTGTCTGTCTGCGATCTGTTGAGCAACAAATTCTTTAAATCAAGGCCAAATTCCAGTCTACCATCGTTTCGACAGATTGCACAATAGTTTCCATTCATGTCGGACTTTCATCAGATCTGGAGATTTCTTAGATGAGAGTGACCTTTTTTATTAAATTTTTGTTTTGAAAGTATTCAATGACTAAAATTTATCAAAATTTTTGAATTATTTTAAAATAATTTTTTTTTATTTTTTTTTTTAATATTTTTATTCAATTTAATTGTTTTAAAATTCCGTCTCAAAATATTTGTTTCGATTTTACAGACATTCAAAAGGTCATTTAAATTGATATTTTTTTCAATCTATGAAAAAAAATAAAATTCATAAGCCCTGCATAATATTAGGCTTAGGAAAAACTCGGAATTACTTACAATATTTTTTTATGATGATCTGCGGATATTCTCATCGAATATTTCACAATCCTGGAAAATTGCAAAAGATTAATAAAAATATGAAAAAAATTATTTTAGATGAAAAAAATTAGAAAATTCTTAAATTTTTAATATTTTTCCCAAAAACATTTGAAAATTAAAAAAAAAATTTAAAAAAAAATACCTGAATTTTGACCATTTAATTTTTGGAATATTAAATTAATTCTTACGAAAAAGTGAATTAAAAATCGAAATTAGAAATTTTTGTTGAAGTTTTAATTTATAAAAATTAATTTTTTAATTTAATTTTTTTAATTTTTTTTTAATTTTTGAGTAAATTAAAATTTTTTTATCACATCTTTCAAAATTAATTTGATTGATTTTTTTGTATCTTTAATTTTAATAGAGATAATTTTATTTGTGCAAAAAATTGCTCAAGGTTTTAAAAAAATCTGAAAAAAAAATTATTTAAAAAATTTAAAAAAAAATAAAAAAAAAATTAAAAAAAAATTAAAAAAAAAATTAAAAAAAAATTAAAAATTTTGATGGTTTTTGGGCCAAAAGTTTTGAACAATTTCGCTAAAAAAAATAAAAAATACAAGTCATAAATAATTTTCAGCATTAAATTCTGTTTAAATCCTAAACCGCTAGTATTTCCTAAAAAATTAAAATAGATGAATCATGAGACACACATCCGATTTTATTGCACAGGTCATCGCTGAATGTCGACGATCTCGTATTTAATTGATAGATTTGACGCGATTAACGTTATCAAAAAAACGAAATATTCTAGTATTTTACGATCCTTTAATTAAGTGTAAATAATTAGGTACTCACTCTCAAAAAAGTACAAATTTTAATAAAAAATCAGGTGAAAAATCAATTATTTTTTTATTAAAGTTTTTAAGAAATTCGAAATAATTTTAAAAAAAAAAAAAAAAAATTTAAAATAATTAAAAAAAAATTAAAAAAGTGAATTTTTTATTCTTAAATTTTTTTAGCATACAATCGGAAGTAAATTTTTCGGAAGTACCTTTTCATATAAAATTAAGATGAAAATTATTTTTAAAAGAAATTTAATTTTTGTTGGTTTTTGTAGAAAATTTTTAAATTTTAGAATAATTTTTAATGATTTTCACTCAAAATTCAATGATTTTTAAAAAATTTTAAATAATTTTTTTTTTATATAATTCACTACATATACATATCATTCAATATATGAAATATCGTATAAGAATTTTTATAGCACAGGTACATTTCATATAAAAAAAGGAAAATTTGTATATGAAAAGGACATTTTTCCTTTGGATAAAATCATTTCCCCTCCAAAGAAAATTATTTTAGACCTTATACGAGTATTTTTATACCTTTTTTCAAAATTTATACCACTTTCCAGGAATTGCTATTGGTATTGATTTTTTTCATCTACTTCATCTCCAGGTTCTTTAAAAATTTTTTTAAATAGATTTCATTAAAAAAATTATTTTAATCAAAAAAATCGTAAAATTTGATTAAATTTCACGTAAAATTCTCCGAATGACTCAAATTCTCTCTTTTTACAACGACGAAATAAAAAGTTCATGACACTCTAAGTAGGCGCCTAAGTAGAAAAATCCAGATAACGAGATGATTTCCAGAATCTTTCTCTCTAACAAATTTGCGCCATGCAGCGTCACGTTAACACTCTCAACCAATAAATAAAAATAAATAAATAAATTCTCAATAAACAAATGTGAACTTGACCTTGTTCCGAAAAAACTGTTTGTTCGCTCAAAGTGATAGCGAAATTTGTCTGTTTTCAAAATGAATTTTAATTGTAAATTTCATAACGCAGTTTATTTAATGGACCGGATGACGTAAGAAATAAACAACGAAAAATTTGAAATATTTTTTTTTCTTCTGTATTTCACGTGCGGTTCTAGAAACCTCTTAAAAAAACTTAAAAATATTAAAATTCTAACTCTAAAAAAAAATTTAATTCTAAATAATAATTTTTTTTTGTCAATTTTTTTTTCTAATTGACAAGAACGCAACATGTTTCTCCCTCGGCGCAATCCGTTGCAGGTCGCTTCAAGAGTGGATGGCATCTTTCCATGCAAGCGCCATAAAAGTCATCTTCGCATTTTTGGACTTTTTTCGGCAGTTTGACTTTGTAGCAGCACTCCACACCCAAATAGCGGTTCTTCGGACACAAACCCTTGTGGGATGCCAGTTCGCCCGGATAACAATTCGCCTTTTCCACGCAACTGCCTCCGATCATCGCACACAATCTCTCTTTTTCGTAAATTTTGACACCGCCAATGTCTGTGGAAATTTTCATTTTTTACACAAAAATCACGAAAAAAATAATTTTTTTCAAAACTTACTCGTTACGGGAGTCTCAAATTCCCCGATTTCGTTATCGTCAACGCCATACGCGTAAATCTGATAAAGATCACAAATGACGATGAAACAAATGAAAAATACGCTTTTCTGGTGATTCATTGTGTTTTGCAATATTTAATTAAAAATTCCACAAGTTAATTGCTTGAATTCTTGAAAAAAAAATTAAATGGAAAAAAATTTTTGCGTCTTGGCAATTTTAATTTTGAGTTTTATGACCGCGTCTCTCAGTAAACAAGCACTGACTATTTTTCAAATCGGTAATTAGACGTGCTTTATATGCTTTATTTACAAACATCGCGATCCGATCGCATTAATTGAAGCATATGTGCGCGAGAAGAACGCGAAGTTGAGTGAAAACGAAATCATGTGAGAGAGCAAATTGAATATTTAGTGCAAAGGCATCGACACGACCGAATGATGATGAGAGGAAAAAAAAGAAAATTTAAAGGTCGAGCGCATTTTTTGGTGGAAATGGACCTTTGAACGGCATGCGAACTTAAAATGATAGAAAATTCGGGAAAAAATATTTTTTTTTTAATTCTAAATTTTTAAAAAAATTTTTCTAAATTAAAAAAAAATAAATAAATTCAAAATTATTAAATTATTTTTTTAATTTTAAAATAATTTTTTAAATATTTTGTACAAATTTTTTCATTTAATTTAATTTAGAATTTTGGAAAAAAATTAAAATAAGAATTTTATTAAAAATTTTTAAAAATGATTTTTTTTTGCTTTTTTCAAAATTCAAAAATTTATTTTAAATTACAAAAAAAAATTATTTTGTTTTTTTAAAAAAATTTAAAAAGTTATTTTATTATTTTTTGAGTTTGATGATATTTGTGAGAAAATTAAAAAAAAAAATAATTTTAGTCATTTTTATCAAATTTATTTAAAAAATATCATTTTTTTTTGAAAATATCATTTTTAAATAAAAATTTAAGAAAATATTTAGAATTCACAATTTAAAAATTTTATTCTCTTATTTATTTTGTGAAGAATTAAAAAAAATTTTTTTGAAAGCTAAAGTTAATTAATTTTTTCTCATAAAAATAATTAAAATAAAGTGAAGAATTAAAAAAAAAATTTTTTTGAAAGCTAAAGTTAATTAATTTTTTCTCATAAAAATAATTAAAATTTATTTTAATTTAAATTAAATAAAATTTTTCTTTCAAAATTTTTCAGAAAAACAACGAACCAGACCTCTACAGAGACGAATTGGATCTCGTCACCGCCGACGAACGCGCCGCTGCCGAACGTGAAATAACTCTAGAAGAGCTTTTCCAGGGAATTTGTCTCTTTGTCGACGTTCGCACCGCCGAAGACAATCGTTCTGCCGGAATCCAGCAATTTTTAAAGTCGCGCGGCATCAAAGTCACCACAGACTTGTCGGAAGCCACACACATCATCTTCAAAGATGGCTTGAAAAGTACCTTTGCGAAAGGTAAAGAGCTCAATTTGCCATTTGTGTCACTTTTGTGGATCGATGCCTGTCGAAAATTCAAATCTCTCGTCGATTACAAGAATTATCCGGTATTTGGCATCGAAAAATACGAAGATCCAATTTTGTGCAAGAAAATTAAGCGAAAGCGATCGATGCAACCAGCGACAGAATTCGTCTTACGTACTCCAAAACGCCGGCGTCGCCCAAAAACGGTAAAAGTTCACGTGGAAAAGCCCCAAATTGAGATCCAAACACCCGTTCGAGACGGAAACTGTACGATTCGTACACCAAAAACGATCGAAATATCGGTAAGGGCAACGAGTCATGCACGTGTCACGTCGAGTACGACGAAAAATGGCGAGACAATGTACTATAGCAGCGACGAGATGGAAGTTTGTAACGAGAAACACGAAGTTTTCACGTGTCCAACGCCGTTGACGCGCAAAAATGCAAGACGCGAGACCCGGATGACCTTAGAAGCGATGGCTGTTGATACGCCAAAGTCCGTTCCGAAGAAGAATGATGCCGATTATGAACGAATTACGAAAAATTTCATGGAATCGATGGCTTTGGAGACTCCGAGACGATTGGATTTTGATGAAATTGAGAGAAATGAGACTGAAAAACAGCAAAAAACGATAATTAATGCTGAAGAAATCGTTCCTGAGACACCAAAACAGACTTTGACAGTAGAAGATCAATCCATGAGATGCCAAACTCCGCTCCAAAACGAACCAATAATCGAAAAACCGATTTTTACTCCTGAAAAATCGCGATTCACACGAACTCCAGTCCATCCGATGACAGAAAATGCCCCGAAAATCGTCCTCCAAGAGCTAAAAGAGGTTCAAGCGTTCGTCAAAGGTCCCATTAACTCGACACGGTACTCTTCGGCATTGCATGAAGTCCATTTCGATACCGACGACATCTCAGAAATCGTACTTGAGAAGCCTCCTCTTGCTCTGAGACCATCCCAACCAACGCCAGTCATCGCTTTTCCCGATACGCCATCCCAAACGACCTCCACGAAGCAGAAAAAGAAGTCAAAAACTCCCGTGATGGAACAAACGAAGCACATTCCGAAGCCGCGTCGCAAACGAAAACTCTTCAATCCGAATCTCACGCCTCAAGTTGAAGTCCCGAACGACAACGAGCCCGAAATTGT